>NC_056731.1:267538138-267628138 GCF_019279795.1 Protopterus annectens
GGGGGGAACATCTGGGAGGCTGCGAGATCTGGGAACTTTGTACAGAGGAATTGTATAACCTCTGGATATCACGCGAAGCACCCAACGGTCTGATGTGATGGACTCCCAAGAAGTTAGGTGCCTCGAAACGCCCGACTGCCTCCAGAGACGGACAGCCGGGCAACCTTCAGGGCTGCTGCGTGGGTCTATCAGAGAAAGGTTCTCTGGACCCAAAGTTTCTAGGAGCCCCCCTGCCTCTAGGACGGCGACCTCCCTGTCCTCCTCTGCCATGGGAGGACTGGTTATCCGGAGCAGATTGGGACTGCTGCGACTTCCGGAACCACATCTTCTTCTGTCCCTTTTGGTTCTTCGAGAAGGACTTCTGGGGAGCTGAGAAGCGGACTCCGACGGCAGACAGCGTCTTCCCGTCCTTCTCGCTCTGGACCAATGTTTCGCGAACAGTTTTGCCAAACAAGGCAGAACCATCAAAGGGGGCATTTGCGAAAGTTGCCTTGAAGGGCTCTGTGAAATCACAGTGGCTGAGCCAGGCCTGCCGCCTCATGACTTGGCCTGCTCCGCTGGCTCTAGCGGCTCCCTCGGTAGCGTGAGAAAGTAGCCGCATAGATGTGTTAGAAACTGCTCTAAGAGTGGCCATTCGGGTGGAGTATACCTGCTTGTCCTCACCCGACATGGACTCTGGGGGAGATGCAGCGTATTCTTTAATCAAATCCCGCTGCATCCTGATGGCGCAGGCCATGTAGTTCAGCGCTCTCAAAGAGAAGGTTGCTGAACTGAAAACTCGCTTCCCAATGCGATCCATCGAGCGGGACTCCTTGCCCGGAGGATGCATAGAGGGACTCTCCTGGGCCAATTCCCTCTTACTGGCTGCAGCCATCATCATGGCATCTACTGGGGGCCCTTGCTCCAGTGAGTGCGGTCCGCCGGAGGGGAAAGGATACGGTCAGGACGCTTGGGTACAGGCTCAATGGTGTCCGGATCCTTCCACGCTCTGATGGATATAAGGTCCACCAGAGGATCGGCAGGAGTGGACACCCAAGAGGTAGATGGGCCCGCCTCAAATGCCTCCAAGAACACAGACTCGTCTGAGGAGGCCTTGGGGGCAGACCACCCCCCCCGATCCTCAACATTTCCATAATGTCTCCAAATGAGACGTCTTCAGGGGGTGACCTTGGGGAGCCTTCCCCTTCATCCAAGTCTGCGTCTTCGGTAACGGACTCGGGGGAGTCCATGTGCCTCCTTTTGCACTTACGCTTCCGAGGTACTTCATCGGGGGCTGTCCGAGTACTCTTCCGCAGCTGGATGTTCCAAGGGAACTACTGGGACATCGAGGCGGGCTGTCCCTGGGACCGCTGGTGGGAGCCTGGCCCAACTGCAAGGGAGTGCGGGATGGAGCCGTGGCAGGGACCGGGGTCCGGACGTCCTCAACAGTGCCCTTTCCACTACGCCAAAGGCCGAGGGGAGCCAGCTTCTCTAAATCCCGAGAGCCGACCCCCACTGGATCTGACGACGGATCGGAGCCGAGCGAGACCGCCGGATCCGAGACCGTGTGCTCTGACCTAGACGGAGCCAAAGACACACCAGCTCCCTCGGATCCAGGTCGGTCCTCGGCTCCGAGAGGTCAGGTCAGTACCTGGCACTCAAGGGATGGGACGGATCCGAGGTGCGCCGACCTATCGGATCCGACCCACCCCGGATCCAACTCTGCCCGGCGCCGACAGCTCTGAACCCATGGTGTGGGTCGGAGAAGGAGCCAAAGGGGCTAAAAGTGGGTCCAAGCCCTCCCGGATGGGGGCTAGGAGCACTCCCATTTGCATTTGGGCCTGGATGAATTTCCTCATCATCCGGTCCATGTCTGCTTCACTCATGGAGAAGGTAGATCTAGTCGAGGCCACCGAAGCGGACCTAGAAAGCCGCCTTGGGGACCTCGCTGAAGGGCTAGCCTCCTCCTCCTTGGGCCCAGGAGAGAACCGAGGGGAGTGGAGCCGAGGAGGAGGGAAGCTAGAAGGCACAGGAGAGGCCCGCTTGGATGGAGGAGCGAACCAGAGGTTTCAGCTCTCCGCTTGTGGTGCCTCTCCTGTGCCTCTCCTTCTTTCTCTCCCTAGAAGACTCTCTCCTCTGGCATCTTAGGGAGGTTGAGTCCCAGCCGGTGGAGGAGAGCCCACAGCAACTGCTTGCTGTGTAGAAGGGGCAGAAGCCGGCGGTATCTGGAGGGAGAAGTCCCGCCAGAACCAGCTTCACCTCCGCTCCCTCAAAGCTCGGGGGTTGAACCCTGCACAAATGGTACAACCAGATGACAGGTGTTCAACCCCAAGATGACGAGTGTGGCCATCCGCTGGGGACAGCTTATGGCCACACTCGGTACATTTAGAGAATACTGCCTTATGGGCTTCAGACATGTTAAGCCCTAACAGGCCTAAAACAAACACACACACACAAACCACATAAAACCCGAGAAAAAATTAAAAGATAGAGAGAGGAAAGCCTAACACAAACACTTCTAACTAATTAAATTAAAAAAGTTAAAGTTTTTCAAAATTTTCCTGTCAGAAAACTTATCTGCACTAGGAGCTCAAGGAATCCGTCGAAACTTGAAAGCGGCAAACGAAATCTGGGGTCAGTCAGGGCTTGGCAAGGGGTTATGGGTAAGAGGGAGGAGCTAGGAGCTCGGAGCCTAAGCTTTTGAAATGCCAGCTCGGATCCGAGGTCGGATCCGATACCCACAGGTTGCAGACAAATGAAGTCTGCCTACTTCAGATCTAGTGATACTGCACAATTTTATTTTTGCATAAAATTACTCATGTTAAGCACTGGTTCAGAATATTTTTTCTTTAGTAAAAGAATGGTTTTGCATAAGGCTCTGCAGGTAGTTGTGCTTTTAACGGACATTGGTTGATAAGATAAGATGCATGCAGTAATGTGCAGTATACCCAAGTCTGCCATCGCCAGTAAGCTGTTAAAGCAACCTTTGATGGAGCAGTCACATTTCCTGCATTTGTATGTATTATTTTGTTACTTAGGAAATGATTTAACTCAATGCAACTGAAATATTGTAATCAGATCTCAGATACCAATGCAGGGCTCAAAAGGAGCAGACTTAATTTTAAGTGGACAGATAATTTGATTCTCACCAAAAACATGTTATTTAATTTTTCTCTTTGCATCTGAGATACATTTAGGAGCAAGCTCTGTTTCTTGCATGAGTGCATAACAGTTTAGTAATGAATGAACAGAAAACTGTGTATAATGTAGAAAAGCGGCATAAGTCTTATAGTGCACTATAGACAGAATATCTCATACCATGCACTTACCATGTATGTGAGTACTGTAGGAACATTCTACAGCCCATTCTGTCTTCTGCCCTCATTGACATATAAATTTCTTGTGTGTGTATATATATATATATATATATATATATATATATATATATATATATATATATAAATATATAAATGACACAATGCACATTGTAAGATCACAGAGAAAAGTGACTGCTACATTTAAGTTTATTATGTAAATACATAAACAAATATATGCATTTACAGTGAATAAGCTGCTACAAATTATTAGTATAATATGGGAATAACTTAAGTAAACAAAATTACTCAGTATGCAGGCATTTAGTAATTCATTTATAATCTGCTGCAGATAACATCTGTACTTATTAAAGTTTAATGAACAAACTCTGTGCCAGTATTTTCATATATTTTGTATGCATTTGCCAGACTGTACAGACTCTCATCTCTTTAGATCTGCATTATTGGACTGGGCAGGCATGGGCACTATTGCATATATTTGTAAAGTGCCGATATATGTGGGTGTGTGTGCATGTGTGTGTGTGTGTGTGTCCATGTGTGCGTGTGTTGTGTAACCTGCCATCTGGAAGTTATTAATTAATATGTGTTTTAGATTATAATTCTTCTGTTCTGCACAGCCTCTGGATTCATTAATTATGCGATAAGCAATAACACATGCGTGCATATGCATAGTACTGATATTATCATATCAATGGGCAAGGTTATTCATGAACCTTTTAGATAATCACCTTCAGTGGATGCCTTACAATCCATGGGCTTATTGGAATATGTTGACTTTGCACATCTTCAAGACTCTTACTGAACTTATTATGATGGATATCTGTATTTTTATTGTTTGAATGTTACATTCAGAAGGCTATGTATGATCATTTTAATTTTGTAGTGTATTTTACTGCAAAGTAGTTCCTCTGCCTATTTTATATAATTATTGTGCAGGGTTATAACTTTTTCTTTGGAATTTAATATTCAGTTTCCATGGTAGTAATTTAAGAGACCTTTCAGTCAAACTATTGTGTGCTGTTGTGCAATTCCATTTGCAAATGTTTTTCAGAGTTGTTTTTGTAAATTACAGTCTGGATCAAACTTGAACAATGCATGTGGAGAGTAGCCATGGCTGATATGCTGAAAATTAAAACTCCATGTTTATGCTTATCTATTGGCATCTGTTGAAAATGCAAAAAAAATAAAAAAAAAAAATTTCAAGAACAAAAAAGAGGACTCCAAACATTTCCAAAATTAATTTATATCCATAAGTAAACAGACGATGATTGAAACTGCTCACAGACTTTAATCAATAAGTACCTTTGTCACTTTACAAGATAAGTACTGAGATTTCATCAGATGGATTTTCAAACAGAGGCACTCCAAACTATATAATATTCAAAAATCTCATGATCACATGACTTTTCTAAAAACAAATGCTGATAAACAGAGACCTTCAACGTGCAAACTGGTGTGCCTCTAAGCCAAAACAATGACTAAAAAAGTAAAATAATAAAAGCAACATCAGATACAAGGCATAGACTGCAATAAAAC
Source organism: Protopterus annectens (assembly GCF_019279795.1). NCBI lineage: Eukaryota > Metazoa > Chordata > Ceratodontiformes > Protopteridae > Protopterus > Protopterus annectens. The sequence goes on from NC_056731.1 coordinate 267,542,989, forward strand.
CTTATACTCAAAACAAATTGCTCTTCGTGCGAGGATCAATTTGTTTTGAGTATAAGGTTTTATCATAGTGTACACCTTGTCTCTGGTGTTGCTTTTATTATTTTACTTTTTTAAAATCAAATGCTGCTTAAATGGACAGTTGCCATATAAACAGTCAGCATGTTTATAAATTTTAAAATTCACATTGCTACAAAGACTGGGAATTTGCATACATTTAAAATAACCCAACATTTATACTCTCTGGATTCTAATTGTTCTTCTCTGACTCTACATCTTCTATATCTTTCACACTCTGCAACACGATCTTATACGTTATGTCTGTATAAATCCGTAACAGAGCTCTTTTGATTGATGGCATAATTGTGTTCATACAACCTATTTCTTAATTTTATTTCAGTTTTGTCTCTGTAAAATCCCTCATAAGTTAAACACCGTGCTGCATATACCACATATTGTGAAGCTCAGGTGGAAAAAAAACTGAGAATTTGTAAGACTTGAATGTGTTAGCACAGTGAAAACTGTCACCATTCAAGACAAATTATAGTTTAAAAAATGTAAGCGCAACAATTTCATAAAAGTTATTTTCTGGTACCCTTGCCAAAAAAAAATCTTTATGCAATTAAGTTTGACTGTTAGAAAGAACATAGGTGAAGCTAAGGTTGGTGAAAGACAAATTATGACCTCAGGCCTTTTCATCACTACATCCTCTCCATCCAAATCCCTGACTATTTCTCCCTTCTGAGTCAAGGGACTGGGAAAGTAGACATGATTTAATGTTATACAGTGGAGTGGGCAGTGATGCAATGCAATATATTATGAAAAATAGTTAGTGCATAATCATAGCAAATTCTGTCGTTTTAGAAGTAGTCAGTGAGTAACCCAATTTTGTTAACAAAAGAGGCAGGGACCTGAATTAATGCTCACCAAACCAGAAGTTAATATCTTCTATTTATTCTGAGGATATGGCCTTACTGAACAGTGATCACCCCATTGCTGTATTAAAATAATCACAGTGTAAATTTTTTTAAGGTCTACCAATGGTTCCAGCTAAAAGAATTGACTACAAACATCAGCAAATTGAAGTCTGTGATACTTTCTGCCCAAAAGAAACAAAATTTGATACCTAAAGACTGGTCTAACAATTAATTTAGCCATTTCAAATTCTTGTCACTATTTTTTATTCTCTCACTAAACTTGAAGATCTATCATACTATTTCCCAAAAGACAATATAAATGCCTTGATTTTCAATGAACTGAATAGCTCACTAGTTCAATATCTGTGCAACTTGCAGGTAAACATTTAAATCTAAGCCAGTGACTTTCACTTATGTGTGTACCAAAATACCATTCTATGCCTTTGTATCATGATTTTCCACGTTATCTCACCATACTTTGACTGTACTTAGATATTCAGACATCACTTAGATATTCATTTAATGCTGATAGATATTATACCAATATCAGAAAAACTAAAATAAACTGACCCTTTAGGACTTTTGCATCATCCCTAAAAACACATCTCATGTCAGATCCACAGTTAAAATGTCCAGTTTGTAATAGTTTCAAGGCAATTTAGTCTCACAACCATTAAAAGCTTGCCAACATACATCCTCAGGCTGTAGTCCCTTTCTCAAGGAGAGATTGGACAGTTAGTTCTGTGGTAGACTTGAGAGTGCCCATCCAATCATCTGTGCTCTGTCTGAAGGATGATAACATATCTCACATCACTGTTTAATTTGCAGAAGCAACTTACTCCAGACATGGGGGTAGTCCTGTGTAATGTGTCTGCCTCGCCATCATTTGCATTTATCTGCTGTTGAAGATTTAAAGCCCTGCTTCTGATGTTTTCTAAGTGATTAGACTTGTGAATATAGAACAGATCAAATACAACAGGATCTCCAATGGGGTGATAGATACACAGATCAACTCTCAAGAATCTATAAGATACTTAACAAACAAACAGAACTTCTAGCCTTTATTGGTAGTTAGAAGTCTTTAAGTCTGAAGTCTACTTAGGAAATTCTGGGGTGTTTCTCTAGTTGTTAGATATGTTGAGTGAGGTATATCCTAAATGGGACAATGTGCTTTATAGTTAGTCTAATCAGTGCTGAATATAAGGGAATGATGACATCTTTAGATATGAGTGATAAACCCTTGGCTTTTAGTTGCGTTAAGTAGAAGGATTTTCTCACCATAGTTGCCTGATGATGATTGAAGACAGGGTGCTTTCGTCCCATGTTCCTGACTACAGTTTTGCTTAATAGTGGAATACTGTTTATGCTATATGTTGAGTGTGTGGGTTGTTTGCCAACTGGGAAACTATTATAGTTTTTTGTACTTAATTTTAGGCTACTTTTCATTACAGCAGGTATAAATTAGAACAAATTCTTTCAGATGGAGTTGGGTACAGAGGAAGTCTTGTCTACCTAAACTGTGGTCTTGGTTTTCAGTTTCTAGATCAGAGAACTTACTGCCAAAAAGCAGGGTTTCCAGTACATAGTCCATCCCTGGCTTCTCTGCTGGTTATCTTATTTTCCCAAGCATGAAAATTAAGTACAGGATTTTTGATATTTTTAGTAAACAGATCTTTTATTTAGAGTATGCGTGTGATCAAGAAAAAAAAAACCGAAAACATTTTACATTGATATAAACAAACAATTATATTGGCTGGAGTCTGTACAATACCAGTTTACCAAGTGTATTCCGTCTGTTAGAGACTTGGATTTCCCTGAGAGATGTAAGAAATTAAATTTGTATTGATCCACTACAGATATTTTAAAGGCAAACATTATTATTATTCAAAGTATGCAATCACAATCTTACAGTCAATGCTTAACTTAACAATGTGCAATAACACTTTGACATTTAAACAGAAAAACATACATTTTGTTATCCTCAAGCATCAATCTTCTAGAAGGGTAACTGTATTACTAATGTATCCCAAAAAGCTCTAATAGATTATGGTTTACGATTAGACTCTCAAACAATTTGACTAATTTCAAGACAGTTCTACATAACTGCTTACAGAATGAAACATTTAACTTAATTTTCAAAAGTCAGTATTTTCCAAATGGCATTCAACCTATAACACTGTACAATAACATGTGAACCTTTAAATAATTGCCAGTACAACCATTCAATTTAATGGACTATATAGTTGAAGAAATATCAAATAGGCTAGCATGTGTTTCTTCTAATGAGTTTGCCCTCATATAAATGTTATAATGTATAGCATTTACTACTTTTGTACAATAGTCTACCAAAAACAATATGTGTCCATACCATCTGTACTGTTATATCCATGCAATTAATAGGACCTGCTATCCATGTAGTCACATGTATGTTGTTGTAATGCATAAACACAATATGTTCCCATTATAAAAATGATCAAAGAAATATAATTCCTTGAAGAAAAATATAAATTTTGCTCCCACATTTCCACAAAGCACCTTAGTTATAGTCATGAAGGGGATATGCATTTATTAATTCATAACTCCATCTTTTTGTAGTTTAACATTGGCTGCAAAGCCTTTCACTGCTGTGAATTCCTTTTGTTACTGGAAAATGTACTTTTCTTTGAAAAAGTTGAAGGCCTGAAAAATATAAAACAAAACAAAAAAATAAAATAAAATAAAATGTTCAGACCAGATGGATTGTATAAGCTCCTGACTGTATGCATGTGTTGTAGTTTATGCTTTGCTATTCATTACTTTTGCATTAGCAAATATCCATAAAGCCAAGCTATGTTGCAGTATAAAATATTTCTGGTTTCATATAACAAATTGTGCCTAAAGACTATTCAAGGTCTGCTCAAGTGTTCTTTGTCAGTACAGCACATCGATGCAGAAAAGTGAAAACAGTATAAGCGAAGATGACACAATTGGAAAGACAAGACAAATAGGAGTCAATTATGGAGTTGTGGGAAAGATATACAGAGAAAAATGAACATTTATTTCATGGTAAAGTATATTACTGCAGATAAATACCTGGCAATGTTATTCACACATATGGGCTATTGTGAAATTGTTTTTGCTTCTCAAACCAACAGGTAACAGCTGTCAATAAAATGTAGAAACAATAAAAGATATTTTGAAACAAAACCACATACAACAGTTGAAAAAAATACTTTAATTATTGCACTCAGGAGGCTACTAAATCTGTGACTCATTACACTGCTGAGCTGAAGTAATGTGCAGCGAAATGTGAATTTGGTGTGGTCTTGGATGAAGCATTAAGAGACTCATGAGTCATACTTACCCTATAGTTTTACCTAGTGTAATTCACAATGCTGTTATAAGAAAAAAGCTGCAGTTTGAATGAGTTTTAGTGCCTGCAACATCATTTGAAACCGCTCTGAGTATGGAATGGGAAACGGAGAGTACACAACTGTTTGAAGCATAAGGTTCCTATAAGATAAGTACGCAGTCAAAATGAAGTGCATTAACCAGAAAGACAAAATAATTTTTGTTAACGTAATAATAAAAAATATTGTAAACAGTACATTTATGAAAATAAAATGGCATAACTGATGAAAGATGGGACATTAAAAAATGCAAGTGTTATGATAAGATACAGTCACATGCAAAGAGAAAAGGTAAAGCTTTTATGAAAAGAATACAAAATATGCTTTTTAAAAGAAGGAATGCCAGTGATTTCAATGGAAAACATGGCCACATGTAGAGTGCATAATAAAGTTTTTGTAAAAAGAATACAAAATATGTTTTAAAGGTGGAATTGAATTACCATTGAGTCCAGTGGGGAAGCAATAAATGCACCGAGTCATTCATAGATACTTTTCCAGTAAATTAAAAACTGACAAAGAGATTGGTAGAGAATCATAAATTCTGATTATATTTAACAGAATATTTCGGCTACTTTTTCCAAAGAATTCCTTGTAGATCACAATGATTATTCATTAGTTCTGGATGAAATCATGGCTGCAGTGTGCTATGAGAGGCACATGGGACTATTGTCCTTGGCTGAGGCATTACCAGGAGACGAACAAATGTCCATATTGGTAGAATTACATTCTGAAAAACAAATTTAGCATCTGTTATGAGCAAGCATTACTGGATAATTATTGTAACAAATATATAACCATAAATATGCATAGAGCCTTGCTTATGTATAAGAAAGTACCATTTGCAGTGAGTTCTGTACCTTCCATTTCCCCAAATAATTGTGGAAAAGATCTTGAAAGATTCAAATGGGGTGGTATACCTACATGATTTATTAGTCCCTGGGAATACAGAATGATCATCTCAATAACTTTTTACTGTACTGCAGTAAATGCAAGAGTATGAGAGTAAACGTGAGTTGGGCATTCACAAAAGTGCGTATTTGGGGCATGTTTAAAAAAAAAATTTCTTCAGCCTAGAAGAAAAAAGCAATTCAAATTGCCCAGTAGCCTCCTACACATTCTTGTGTAATTAGTTACAAGCACTTCTTGGTTTAGTAAACTAATACTGTATACTTGCATCTAACAAGAGAACAGTACTGAAAATATGGAATTAAACAGAAAATGAAGATAATCAATTTTGAGAGAAACACCAAGAACAGGATGCATTCAGAAAATACAAAGATGTTTAAGATCTGATAAAATGTTGGGACAGGACAACAATCTGCCATTTACATTAGCTTTAATGTTTCTGCATGCATGTACTATTCAAATTGCAATTGAGCATGTTGTACTCTGAGCACTCATATATTTGCAGTTCTAAAAAGTATCAAATATTTAGTTGAGTTGAGTGCACAAGTACAACTCGACAAATTCTTTAGAACTTTATTCTCTAAAACTGAATTGAGTAACAGTTTTTGAAAGTATACTCTAAATGTTCCAGACTATTTGTACTTTTTAATTCTACTGACTTAATGCAAAATTGAATTTGTGTTATTTACCTGTAATGTTAATGATGATGAAATAGGCAGTGTGTTGCCAAATTCTCTAATATTGTAGCAGTCTCCTGGTATCATGCAAAAATATGCAAAGTGCACATTTGTATTTTTGCTTCTCTGTGTAAATCCAAGATGCTTGACATCTGCTTGCTTTGCAACTGCTCATTGAGTAGCACCTCTAAAACATAATACTGGCAGTTGATTGGCTGAAGCAACAACTCATCACACAAGCTCATTGGGAAACTCTCTTTATAGTAACATAGTAGTCCCTACTTCTGAAAAAAACTGATGGAAAGCACTAAACTAAAAATAAACTACACTGCTTCCTTATAGTCTTGAAAATGGCTTAAAGGTAAACACAAATAAATAAAACTTACTGAAAAGTGCACTAAAGGTATTCACTCAATGGGGCATCTTTAAAACACCATACTGGCAGCTGGTTGACTGAGGCCCCTGTTTGTCACTCTAGTCCCTCAGAAAATCCTCTGTGACATCTTTTTGTAAAAGTCAAAATGTGAGTACCAGAAATATCTAGCTTGAATTAAAGTAGATTAAGGTCAAATGTGTTACACAGGATATCTCCTAAAGATAGGGTAGGTGAAGTTGCATGGGATCTTATAGAGGGGCTGTCAATAGAGCTGGATAGTGACTTGCTGTGATGTCATGACCTACTTGATTCTAGTGATCCCACAGACACTGATTTCGCAATGCTTCGGACCGGGACCTCGAGATTCTGGTATGTGTAGATGAATGCTGGCATAGTCTGCATGAAATCTTTTGTGCTTGTTCCCCCCTTACTATATCCACTACCTATTTAAGAAGCACTTGTATTGCATTGTAATATGCCACCATGCATCAAGAACAGTACCCCATCATCAGTCCCTTCCTAAAATGACTCTTGTTGGAGTTCAGTAAGCCCACAGTAATGTCCGAATGGAGGAAGACATAGATGTTGTGTACCACCATACTATGCTATTCTCACAACCATAGGTGCTGGAAGCTGTTAAAGACTGGGGGAGGCGGAGGGTGACAAGGGCACTTAGTGAATTAAAAAGGGTAATTTTTTTATAGCTATTTGCTACCACAACATAGGTTCACTTGGAGGACATTTTAAGCTTAGCCAATTCCCTTTTGGTGTTTGAATTAATATTTTCTGATTGGTCTTAGCTATCCCCATGGCTGATAATTGTATATTAGCCATAGTGAGAACAACTGTGATCATACCATAGATAGTTTGAGGGGGGCATGTAACAGATGCAGTATTTAGGAACTGCCTCTATCCATTAGTGGCATGAGGGAAAATCCTGGAGTACATTTTCTATTACCCATCCTTAGATCCAAGTTGCATTTGATTATGGATGGATGAGCTTTGCTTTATTTTTATGGATAGTCAGTTCCGGAACAGTGGTAGCCTCTGTGATATATATTCATCTCTCCACAACATTCAGTTTAGATACCCGGACTGAGTATTTCCGATGCCATTTGACTTGCTGATGTTCAGTAGGTCCATCTGTATTATGTCGGATGATGCTTTGTATGCCAGACATGTCACCTCTAAGAACTCTGTGGGATACTGAGTATAGTAATAAATCTTTGAGGTGGTCCATACAAGATATATTGTTTAGGACTTGTATCCTTTTCATAAGGTATCTCTGAAGGTATTCCAATTGTTGCATGGGGCTGGACAGATACAAGCCAAAGTGGTCATTATACAAAATGATTGACATAATGAGAGCTTCGTAAAGGGGGACAACAACATCTCTACATCTAGTCACAATCAATCTGTTTATAAGCTGTGCAATATAGAAAGGCTTTCTTATGACTCTGGGCACATGTTGGTCAAAAGTTAGGTCATTGTACACACAAGTTCTCAAATGCCAAACAATTGGTTCAATTCTCAGAGGACATTGTCATGATTTTGACACCAGTTATTATTTGGGACAAACCTTCCTGCCTGATGGTTAAGTCATTTGGGGATTCAATACCTTCTCCTAGCTTGCAGTCATCTCAAACTTAGCTGGCCAAAGCTCTTTGGTATTTCCTTTTACTTTTGAGATGTATATGCCAAACAGAAAAAGTCTCAGCACCGAACCCTGGCGGATTCCATTGGTGACTGGTCTCTTCCCCTGTTTTGATCTCCTGCATCCTGTGAGCCAATGTGGCAATGCAGCTGTTGATGTGTTTGCTCCTACATTATTCATCTTTTGTACTACACCTGAGTAGGGGATTGTGTTAAAAGGCTTGGCCAGGTCAATGTATTGTGGTGTGAACTGTTTTACCTTCATCCATTGCTTTGGTAACAAGAGTAAAGCTTAAAATTTGCCCATGATTTTGAGCCTTTCACACTTTCCTCTGGGCTGTTTTCGAACACATTTTTAGGGCCATGCATACATGTATGCATTCCCTGATTCACCTTCCTGATTGTATTAAATTATATTCCTTGTATAATACAGCACACTTGTTAGACTTAAGTTACAGTGCATTTTAAATTTATTGTTTGAACAGTTTTCCAGTAGGCAAGGAAGCAAAATGCATGCATCAATAATGACAAAACTGCCCTATTCAGAACATTTCCATGATAACAGTCTACTTCCACACACAACTGCATTTTAAATTTATTGTTTGAACATTTTTCCAGTAGGCAATGAAGCAAAATGCATGCATCAATAATGGCAAAACTGCCCTATTCAGAACATTTCCATGATAACAGTCTACTTCCACACACAATATATAAATACAGAATCACAGTAGAGTGTAAGCCATAGGCATGTTGCACAGCTTCTTGAACTTGTTTTCAATTGGGGGGGGGGCAAAAGGCCAAAAACCAGGGACACATTTTAAACATTGCATGTATAATTTTAAAAAGTTGCTTGCATAAAATGTTATCACCATGCATTTCACTGCCAAGTCTTAAACCCAGAAACCTGTGCACTACAGTCAGAGCAACATACCACTAAGCTAAACCAACAGTTTTATGAAAAACAGGAAGATAAACTTAAATGGCTATCATATCATTTAGTGAATTCAGTTCTCACTTCTCACCATAGCTCTCAACCTCTTAGCACAAAAATACAGAACCAAGCCAATAATGGGGGAATACAGCCCCCAAATAGGACACATTTCATATACTGATTTTATAACCTTAGAAAATTGCTAGAATAAAAGGTTTTACCACTCCTGCAAACTGGAGGAACACAACAAAAATGTGAGGGATAAATTCACAAGTGATGGTCGCTAGGGACTTTAGGCTCCTTTTTACCTGTACCCAAGGTACAGGGTTTGAACCTGAGTACCTCTAGCCACCAGAAGTATCCTGCTGGGGGCATTTACACACACACACACACATGCTGTTCCACTCTGCAATGAAATCTCTGATAGACTAAAGTAGTGTGTACTCAGTCTGATACACTAGCATTCTGCTCCACTCTGCAATGAAATCTAAATCCTGTTGTTCCTGCTTCAGCGTCTGTCCTCTCCACTCTGCAATTACATCTCATTCCCACCCTACAGCAGCTAATCCACTCCATTATTATGGAAATTAAATCCTGTTTCTGCAAGTAGCAGTTTCTGAAATCTGTTCCCGCTCACAAAAACAGCCGGAAATAGGTGCACTGACGTCATCGCGGCAGTTGGAGGTGCAGAAAACTAAATAGGCAGAGGTATGGATGATCTTCAAAAGTGGGAGGGCTCTCTTCCCCCCATGCTCTATGGTTCTGGCGCTCATGCTCAACACTCTCTGCCATTTCCATGTAGTGCTGGAAACCCTCACATACACCCAGGAGTACTCTGACTATCTCTAGCTGTGTCTCTGTGACAGTGCACTGACCCTTAACAATGTCATGGGACATAAATGTATTGGTATTGTGGAACTGTTTGCTTCCTCTCCTGAACCTGTAAAGAATTAATTGAATGCATTACTATTCAGATACTGGCATACACAACTGTATGTATCAGGAAGTAGGGAGAACACTTACCATGTACACTCTTTTCAATGTTACTATGGGCAGAGGTGGAAGGTTCACCTATTAATATTAGTCTGTATGTGTTACATGCAATCATACCATTTCAGCATTTAATTCTCTATATAAAATTGTTAATGATGTGAAACCAACCTTTTTGAACAGATATCTGTTGATGCTGCAGATGTCAGTACTAGCCAGTGTCCATGCCAACTTTGATTATGCCAGTCCCATCATCATCTGTGTCACAGTCATCTCCATGAATTGATAGGGGAGTACTCCTCATCAGGTGTTAAATGAATAAGTATTTGAGACCCTCCCCAGTACTGCTATGGACAATTGCATTCTGCCTTGCCATTGCCTGCCATACAATTGGGCCTCTCTTTGCACTGTGCTGATGTGCATTTTCTTCCATCAGCAGCACTTATTTCCCAACCAGTTTGTTCCAGGCCCTTGCCCAGTCAGTTTGTTTGAGTTCCCTTTTCTCAAAACTTGTTTATTGCATTTCCTAAGGGCTGCCATGAGGATGCAGTCCTCATGGATAATACTGATCTTTCTCTGTCTGGATCCCTGCTGCTGCATCATTCATGAATCTAAAACAACATGCCAAAGTCATAATCTAAAACTATTGATTCATTCATCAGCCAAACACCACAGCAATAAAAGCAGGCCTGCTTTCATCACAAATAAATCAAAGATCTAAGTGCTAAACCAAATCTAGTAACACAATGCCCATATTTATATATGCATGCAAAGTCAGAATACAGCAAGTTAAAGTTGTGTTGTGTTGTACTAATCTGTGCAGCATCTTAAGTACATTCATAGTCCAATTGCAAGCACTTTGCTAACAGACTTTTATCTTTTCCCAAACATCCTCCTGTAGTCATACTGTAATTTTCCATTCATGAATGACAATCATAAATCCTCTACTAAAGAAGCATGTATCTCAAAGCAACAATATGCTATTGAAAATGCAGTACATCCGACTGCAATCAGTTCAAAGTATGTGCTTATATCATGTATAGCACAATCAGTAAATGCTAACAAAATGAATTTCCAAAATATCTTTTACTTTGTCATTATGGCTACTTCCATATGTATTTCCATCATTGGTGTCAAGAATTTCCATTCATAAATGACACTAATTTTGTCAGTATTTACATGCTTGATCTGCGTATGACCATTATCTCAATAAAGGACATAATGTTTATAGTAAACACTATCTAACATCAATACGAACTGCTTCTTAATAAATACTAACATTTCTACTATTTATTTCTTACTTGGTTAAGTTTATGGTTTCCTAAACCATTTGCCCACCTATCTTCAGTGGTCAGAAGTTAATATGGTGGTCTTAAGATTATTTGCATAAATTCAGGGTCATTTACACATAATGGATGCAAATTAGGCTAGTAATATGTAAATCGACAAATCCACATAGCTAGTCCATGGGTAGTTGTGAACACACTGCACTCTCCTGTGGTGATCTCAGCTGTGCACATGAATGCATGAACAACTCCAGTAATTCTCTAAAATCCCTATGATTAGAAAACAGAGTCAGATACAGTTGTGTGGGCATAGTTATGAAGCATATTTCATGTCCATCCTTTGTTCTCTGCTACACCTCATCACCTCAAACCACTCAACAGTTAATATAAGTTTATAATGATACACACAGATATATTTATTATACATAAAAGAAAAAAAAATTAAAAAAAAGTATTTCTACTGATACAATACTCCAGAAGGAATGTTTAAAGAAATGTTTAATGCATGCCATTGAAGTTTATTGTTGAAAAAAATAACAACATTAAAGTACAGAAGCAGAGATAGCCTTAAGAAACTTAAAACGCTGTAATTTATAACTGATTTTTTTCACAATGGAAATGAAATGAGAATGTATTTGTTTAAGAAATAAAACCAAATTTGCCAATAATAGCAGTTCCATATCTAATACCCCTAAACTGAGTTGGGATTATGTATGGTGATGTCACACCCCAGAGGGTATGTTTACAAACTTGTAAATCACAGCATGAGGCTGAGCTCAGAGCTAGTCTGGCACAGAGACCAAACTTTCTTATGGACTCATACCAGGAATTGACATATGTCAAAAGATGGGTGAGCACCTGTCTTTCCTTACAAGGATCATCCAGTCTTGCCCCAGGTGCCACCATGGGTATGATGACCTTCAGAAGTGTAGACATAATCAGCTGACTGAGTGGGTATACCAGGTAATAGCAAGAAGGCCAGATTTATATAGAAAGTATTTTTGCATTTTTTAAAAAGCAACAAAATAGGCAAGCTGACACTACCACAATCCAATTTATTGTTAGTGTTTTCGTACAGCAAATGCTTATACTTCTTCAGACAAAATGTCTGAAGAAGTATAAGCATTTGCTATACAAAAGCGCTAACAATAAATTGGATTGTAGTCATGTCAGCTTGCCTATTTTTTTGCTTTTTCATAGTTTGCAGTTGGTTTGTGTTGATTTTTACATTTTTAAAAATCTTACCAAAAATAGGTTAAAAATATTCTAGATACATTCAGATAAATGCAGAAAGAAATGTATGGGCAAGTGCAAATATCTATCTATATGTAATCCATAGTCAGCATAAACATATCTGTAAACTGAAATGCATCTGTATACAAATGTGGCATGTTTATGTGCTGACATGTTTTTGTGTATAACTGTATATATATATATATATATATATATATATATATATATATATATATATATATATATATACACACACACACACACACACACACACACACACACATATATATATATATATATATATATATATATATATATATATATGTGTGTGTGTGTGTTTGGATATATATTTATGTGTGTGTGTTTATATACATATATATATATATATATATATATATATATATATATATATATATCTATAAAAAACTAAAGAAATATATGCCAGTATACATACATATCTCTGTTAAAAAAATAACTGAATCTTCATGAGTATACATACAAATATTTTTCATGCATACACACACACACACACACACACACACACACACACACACACATATGCAAACAAAAATAACATATTTGCATTGCCACATAAGTATTAGCTTAGTAATTAATTGTACTACAGCCATACAATTGTTATATGCAAAATATTTGATTTGTGCAGATCACAAACTATTTATTAATACAATACTTCTATAAGACAGTCATTTCTTCCAAAAATATTAACTGCACATACAAAATGGTTATATTCAGTTAACCACCACAACCAGATTTGGATCATGATCAAATGAGTCCTTAGGCAGAGTAATGGATCAGAGTCCCCCACACAGGCAACCCCCCACTCTACCACAGACTCTTGTTATCCCATTACTTGGCTATCTCTCCCCAGTTATCATAAATACTGTTCAAATCTTTCAGTGTACATATTGCTTTCTCCTTTACTTCTACAATGATCACAGATGTCTAGATTTAGTTTAAAACTTACAGCAGCAACACTGATAATCATTTGCTAAACAAAACAGTATAGTCTCACAATGAAAACAGACTTAGCATGAGCAACAGTAAACATCTCTACCTTTGAAACTCATATTTATTGAAAATGTATTGAAACTCAAATTCATTGAAATGCATCTGGCCAGTGATGGTTAAATGTACCTTATGGCTATTTTTAAACCATTGGTCCCCTGCTCACATTTTTAAAACCATAAATAAATGCAAGTGTTATTTGATTCACTTTTCTGATTGCATTAAATTATAGTCATTTTTAATACAATAACTTTTGTTAGACTATGTTTTAAATTCATAGTTTTGAACATTTTTTTCAATAAACAGAAAAACAATATGTATGAACCAATAATTTTTATTTCATTTTATTTTACATTTGTTGACCGGGCTAGTCTGGCTGGATACATGTCCGTTTTCAGCAGTGGCCCGAGGAGAAAAGCTCCACTATATACTAGTAACTTACAATAAACAAAAAAATATGAAAAACATATAAGCAAAAAAGGAACATTTTCATGTAGTATAGTAACAATGCAGAGGCAGTTTAACAAGAACTAAACAGTAGTGAGGAATCATAATCCCATAACAATTGCAATAGTAGGACTGCTAAAAAATGAGGAAGAGAGAAAAATAGTAACACATAAAGAGTTTATAAGTATTTACACCAATAACAAATTAGGATAAAACATGTAGTGCCGGGGCACTAGTTTTAGGATAGAGATTTGCACAGAAGTGATCAGCCTATAGGCTAAATAAAAGGAGAGATGAACAGGTTGCAGTGATATATCAAGTATAGGAGAATAGATAGTATAGGAAAATTAATAAGCAGGTGGGTTGCTAGGTGCACTACACTAGAGTGATAGAAGTAGTGATAGAGACAAGGACTGTAGAGAGGGATTGTTTGCTGAGCTCAGTCAGGATTAGAGCAGGGACATAGCCAGTGGGATTGAAAATAGTTTCTTAGTTTTTTTTTGAAAAGGTGAGATGAGCCTAAAGTGGTCAGTTCTATGGGAAGTTTATTTCAGTATGAGCCAACAGCATTAGCAAATAAGGAGTCACCTGCTTTATTATGAGATTTGAGAGTAGCTACTAGAAGTTTGCTGGCTGAGCGAAGGGAAGTAAGATTTTTGTATGAGGCAATGAGGTTATTAAGTATGGGTGTATTAGAGGGGTAATGGAGAATTTTATAAATGATGACTAATTGATGTAGGAGAATTAGATTTTGAAGTTCAAGCCAGTTAAGGTTTTTGAGATTAAGACAATGGTGAGTACGGAATGGGGAACCTGTAGCAAACCTGGCAATACTATGGTAGGCTGTGGCAAGTTTCTGAAGGTTAGCTTTTGAAATGTTGATAAATGAGGGAGAGGCATACAATAGTGTAGAGATGAGATGAGTTTGGGCAAGAGACACTCTGGTGGTTGCAGTAAGAAAGGGCTTAAGTCTATAGAGGGCACCTATCTTTTTATTAACAGCCTTGATGGTTAGATCAATGTGACAGTCAAAGTTTAGTTGATTGTCTATAGTAATGCCTAGTAGTTTAGTGGAACAATCAGGTTTAATGATAGTGCCATTGCCAGACACAATGGAAAAGGAGATTGGGGCAGATTTAAGAGTTGGGGTGAAAAGTAATAATTTGCTTTTTTTGGGATTAAGGAGGAGACAGATTTGTTGGAACCATTTTTCTGCTGCTGAAAAGACATTTTGGGTGGAAGAGTGAAGTTCTTCTGGAGATAAAGCAGAACAGATGAGAGTTGAATGATAAAACTACCCATTCTTAACATTTCAACGATAAGAGGACACTCAGTCAATATGCACAATTTCTGCAGAAGTAAAAGTCATCTGGATAACTACACATTAAAGAGAATGATTATTAATGCAGAGGTTGCTGCTGGCAAATAACTTTGAATTTCACTATTTCATCTACAAATGCAGTGCCTGCTGCCCTTGAAGAATAACTTGCCTGTGCTACATTACAAAAAAACTGATGTGCTGGTGATATACAATAGGTAATGGCAGGCAAATTGACAACTGGCTCATAGCTATTAGGCATCTCATCCAAAGGATGACATACTCAGGAGTGCAGCACTTTCCTTATGTTACACTGTAGTGTCAGCGATCAGCCTACTCAGTGTGGAAATAGAACCTGCAGCCTTCTGTACTAAAAGTAAGAGTGCTACCTGTTGTACCACTGACAGCGCTTACAAATGACATCACTATAAAACGCTGTGATTGACACTGACAGACTGAAATTGTCAATGATTTGCATAAAAAAAGAATATATATATATATATATATATATATATATATATATATATATAAGGCACTTGCCTCATAATAATTAATTCACTTAACTAGACAGTGCCCCTAGCCCCTAACTTGGGTATTACACACACACACACACACACACACACACACACACACACACACACACACACACACACACACACACCTATAAATACAATCTCCTTTGCACTCACTGTGGAGAATGGTTTCCAACTGCTACAATCTCCAGTGGACATTATTAATGTGTCTCTCTCTGATGTAATCTCCTGAACCTTTGGAACTGCTTTGCTAACATCAAAATCTTCCATGCAGATGTTCATTCTTCTTCAATCACTCAGACATTGTTATTATTATTAATGAATGCTGGGTGTGCTTCTATGTCTGTATGAGTTTGCATCTTAGGTTTCTGGGGCTGTGTGTGAAGAGATATTTTATGGGGCTGTGCTTTTTTATTTTTTTTTTGGAAAGGATTTTTTTTTAATTTTTATAAACAAAGTTTCACAGGCCCTTGGCAGTTGCCTATGTTTCCTAGTGTTGGATCCAGCTCTGACCACACCACAGTCAAAGTGGTTGTTGGGATGGGGTTGGGGAGTTAAAACAACAAGTGAATGATGAGCACAGAAGTACTGACAAATGCACTGTTTGATTAATTCTGCACACATTCCCACTTAAACCCCTTATATGGCATATTTATCTAGCAGCAATTTATCAAAGCACGTGTTGCACTGAAATATGTCTAGTGCATTCATCTGTAAAACTAAATATGCTTTGTTTAATACAAGTTGAACTGGAAGGATGTCATAACTTTCTTTCAGTTGGCAGGTGTGCGTGTGTGTGTGTGTGTGTGTGTGTGTGTGTGTGTGTGTGTGTGTGTGTGTGTGTACAACTTGTCTCTGTGGGAACAAATGCATGTGATACTATTTATAAAAACTGCAAGTATAGTATGGAACGTAGAAATTACGAAGGAATTGTATGAACAGGCTGAGGGGGTGTAAGATCATTTTGTTACCATGGCTGTGTTCTGATTGAGATGTTTTCTGTTTTTTCTCCTTAGTCAAGTCTCAGCCTATCTGCTTCTTTACACTTGCTCTAAGAAAAGTACATTTTTACATATCAAAGAGAACTGGAGCTATAGCTGTACTGAGATTAAAACTGGAATGTTATTATGTGTTTTTAAATTAAATAAATTAGATTATTTGCAAACTAAGCTATCCTTTTTAAAGTATATGCATCAATATTAAAGCTAGTTCTGATTAGAATTCAGTTCATTTTTGATTCAGGTGTGTACTATCATGTAATGCAGACTTGATTTAAACACAGCTCTGAATTATTATTATATTTACATCTAGTTAATTTGCCTTTAACTGGTCTTTCATTTAAACATCGTTTAAATCTTCTGATTTAAAATACTCTTCCTCTGTTTGTCTTGCCTGTATTTCCAATACATACTTCCATTCAAGATGGCACACAAAGTTAAAGAAATGTGTTTAAAAGTAAATTATTTTTTAAACTAATAAGAAAACACACAAGAGCATAGAAAATAATACTGAGTTCATTACCAAATTCATATTGATGGTGAAACAGCAAGGTGATGTGTGTATATGATTACAAAGAGAACACGCATCCATTCTGTTGTCACAGTTTACAAGTAGGTATATCTTTTGCTAATGTTAGCAACAGAACGTGCATCAGTATTTTTTATGAATCCCAAAGTTATAGGTGTCCAAACTTAGCACATGGTAGAGGTAACATCAGTGCACCGTGTCTGTTTGAAGATTATAATCACAGAATGGCAAAATATAATGTATGTCAGTAACCACTACAATAAGGTCTTTCTTTAAGAGAGTCAAAGAAAAGGTGAGGCAGACTGTAAATATCTATCAGCTATAAGGAACTGAAGAATTCATGAGAATAGAGCTTCCTTTCTTACTTTCTTTTTCTTTTTTCCCTCTGATTGTACCAGCTAAGATCTTCATCATAACTCACACATTTTTTAAATTCCCTTAAGTCTCATTTTAGAATTTAACTTTCAAAACATTTCATCAGTAACAAAGTTGAACTGTGCTACTATAACTGTTGGTTGGCTATTTATTCTTCCTTCTGTCAGAGTTGAACCAGTATGGCATATTTCACTGCTAATGACAAAGACTGGAATCATAAAATGGTACCAGCTTCATCTTGTGAACCTTATGCCAGGATTTGTTATGAAACAGACAATGCATTGACTCCAGCAAGTACTCAGGTTTTAGAGTACATTCTGCTTTATGAATTACTCAGAACTTATATTTGTTCCCAATAACACCTTCCTCCTACAGAACCAGCTGCCCCAAAACATTATTGATCATGTGCTCGGCTCAGCAGTTATTATCAGTGTTTATCCCATTCTATATAATACAGCTGTATGAGGAAAACTATTCCACTTATATCAACCACTTAGCCTCAACCTGGCTATAAGGAAAACAGTATAAAATTTCAAATCTCCAAATTGGAATCTGCAGGGAAAACAAGGAATGACATGATAGAAGTGGACTAGACAAGGATTTATTTTAGCTTCAACAAGTAAGTTTGGTGTTAGCTCTATTAAAATAAATAAAAAAGAATGCACAAAATAAACTATTTGTCTTTATCAAAGGAAAATAGATACATGAGTAAAAGGCAGAAATAATCTTCAAATAATGCATTTTCATAGCATGGTTGTAAAATACATATTTTAATATCAATTTGTTTTAAAACATTTGTCATGTGGGTTTTTCTCTGACCCTAACAATTTTCCATCTTCCTGTTCCTAACTTACCCTTTAATACAATTTATAAACTTCAAATACTGCATTTTGTATAGTATCAGCAGATATGCCACAGCTAATTGCTAGCACAAATTTTCACACATGACAGCATTCAGTGTGGATATGCTTGTGGGGGGTTGTGTCTTAGACATCTGTGAGATCATGTGTCAGTAACACATGTAATTCAGTGGCACTATTCAATGTATGCTACTGTTTCTCTTCCATGTTAGAGTGCAAATTTAGAAACAAGTTATCTTATCTAACACATATAAACTATTTACTTAATTAAGATCTCAAGATTCCATTATCTTTTCTAATTACTGGACCAATATAAACCCAGCAATTTTATATAATCATCAGTTAAAATCAGTTAATCTAATTAATTAATCTAACTTCTAAAATTTTACCTATAAAAATGTCTCTATAAAGAGTTAATGATAAATAACAACACATATCTTACCCCAGCTATTCTCAAAAATTTTGCCCCAATCTGTCAGAAGATTGTTCTCTTTGTAAGTATAGCAAAGCTGATTTATTTAATATATTATGGAGGTGCAAACCTTCATATAACCTCTGGTGCTCCCTAAAAGTCAAACTAGAAAAAATGGGTTACAAGCAGCTACACTTTCTTGGGAATTTGCTTTTTTGCATATCCCTCCGAATGGATTAGCTCAAGAAGATATTCATATACTAATAACACTTAAACTCATTATTACCCAGAATTGGACAGATAGATCTAAAATCAATTGGGATAGTTTTAAACAAATGACTATCAAGTGTATCTTAACCCATAGATTGTTTATTTTTAATCCATCTAAATGCTTCTGTTATACTAACTATTAGGAAACATTGCTTGAATGTATTCTTGCAATATAGGCTCCGAATAAAAGTTTTCAAATAGTTGTTTGCTTTTTATATTGTACTAGCTTTTCAAGGTTTTTATCCAGTTATAACTTCAGTGTTTTATATATATATATATATATATATATATATATATATATATATATATATATATATATATTTTTTTTTTTTTTTTTAATTTTGGAAAATAGTTCACTATGTCATTATTAAAATCAACTATCATTTTATTACTCTCCCTTTTTTCTTTATTATTTTTAATTATGTTGTATTCCCATTTGTCTTCTGACATTTTACTGTATATATTGTAAACTATTTTTTGTATAGATAGTTGTATGTTCTATGTATATTATTCATATACTTTTGCTTGAATATTCCCTTTAAGGCAACCGGTTTTGGCTGTGTCTGCTAAAATATGTTATTTAACATAAAAAAATAAAAATAAAGATTTTTGATAAAAAAAGAAAGACATTATTACTGAGTTTATAACATTGCTAAAAAGAAACAAGTTAGGAAGCAGACATTGAAGGTTCTGGTCATCCAACTTGTAATTTTGTTGTAAAAATATACATCTCCACAGAAACACCTCATTTTAAATAACCTTCTTGAGGAATAGATGTACAGTGCATTCACTGACAGAACATATATCCAGTAGTAAGAAGAGTACTCTGATCCACAGTTTATGTTACATAAGTATGATGCTGGTATTCTACGTATTGTATCCAGCTAGTCAAGCATATGCATATGCATGCCTGCAAAAAATAGCAAACAATTTAGCTTTAAGAATCAGACAACATGCAAACACTTACATTATGACAAAAAAGTTTTATAGAGAATTGGGCCATAAGGTAAAAGGATTTGAAAGATCACCAAAAGAGGAAGTAGATACATTTTAGTATTTATGAAGATCCTGTGGAACATAACAAAGATGCTAAATGGATAGAAGACGTAAAAAAAAGAATAAGAATTTTAAAGGTCCAGGATATGAAATGGGATAAAATAACAGACAGAGAGATTGAGACAAAGTTAAGAAAAGCCTCTAATTGGAAAACCCCAGGCCCAGATGCAGTACCTAATTTTTGGTTAAAAGTATTAACATCTTTACATGAGGATTTAGCCATGAGTAAGAACTATTTATATGTGCACCCCGAACAGACACCAACCTGGCTAACAACAGGAAAAACAATGCTCCTACTTAAGAGTGAACCTGCAAGCTACCCTAAAAAGTATAGACCAATAACTTGCCTTCTGTTGACATATAAACTATACATGGGAATTGATGCCGACAGAGTTTATAGTCATTTAAAAGAAAACTCAATTATGACAGTACAACAAAAGGGCAATAAAATATGGAACAAAGGATCATTTGTTGTTAAATAAAGTCATACTGGAGAACTGTTAAAAGGGGAAGAATTTAGGTATGGCATGGATTGACTATAAAAAAGCATTTGATAGTATCCCACATTCATGGATAAAAGGGTGCTTAAAAATGTATAAGATACACCCTACACTGACTGACTACATTACAGTGACCATGAAACAGTGGCACACCACTTTGGAATTAAGCCATGTAAAGGACAGATTATTATCTCAGGGATAACATTTCAAAGGGGGATATTCCAGGTGACTCTCTGTCACCATTGCTATTCTGCCTTGCCATTAACCCATTAAGCTGTTTACTTAACAACTTAGGTCATAGCTACAATTTGGCTCCTAAAAACAACAAAGTCTAAAGACTTCTCATCTTCTCTTTGTTGATGATTTGATACTGCATAGCTTATCAGATGAGGAACTGAAAGCACAGCTACAGGTTGTTAAAACTTTTTCAGATGATATAAGAATGCCATTTGGTCTTGATAAGTGTGCAAAAGCAACCTTTAAAGCAGGAAAGCTGCAGCACCAGGAAAACATCAGTTTGGGACAAGAATGTGTCATAAAAGAACTTGAGCAAGAGGGCGTGTAAAAATATTTGGGAATTGATGAAGGATCAACATTAAAACATTAACCGACGCAATCTCGGAGTTGATATATTTAATTTGCAGGTGGTGTGGGGGGCTTGCCCCCTGCTTATAGTTGGTTTAGACTGATATGGTTAGTCTTTTCTTTGTTTCTGTATGTATTTCTGCTGCAGTATAGTCAGTGTTGGCGTCCTGCATGTTTTTCAGTATTATGAGATTCAGTATTATGAGATTTCAGTATTTTGAACTTTCAAGATTTTGAGTTCAGGATTTTGAGATTCAGGATTTTGAGCTTTCAAGATTTTGAAGTGAATCCATACACACACACACACACACACACACACACACACACACACACACACACACACACACACACACACACACATATATGTGTTCACACTCACAATAAGACATATATCTCACCTTATGCAACTAAAATACTTTAAGGAAGCTCTGTAGATGCTATTTAAAGAATTAGTAGACTGGTGTGTCTTGAAATGGAAACATAGGTATACACTTCACTGAAGTTTTGTTTTGGAATAGACTCATTCTTTCAGGTAAGCACCTATGGTTGCCATCTGGCCAAAAGATGTTTTATTCAAATCAAATAAATATTATGCTTCCAAACTACATGCATGAGTTTACTTCAGTAATTTCTAATTTTATTTTTGAGATTTTATGTAAAGAAATTCAAAATAGCTTACAGGCACACAAAATCATAGAAATACAGGCACACACACACACACACACATACACACACACACACACACACACACACACACGCACACTCATGAATACATATATGTGCATGCACAAAGCCTATATCTCTATATCTATCTGTACATAGAAAAAATGCACTTCAAATTGCAGAAGGTTGACACACACTGAATTTGATATGAAATCATTATAAATTACTGGAGACTATCCTCTGAAACTGTAAGCTTACTTAATACCATTACTTATATGCTGTATTGCACCTGATTTAGTGTATTAGACAACACCAGTCCAGAGAGTTTCACTTTTTATGGTTTTCTAGAGGGCAAAACACACTCCAAAATGCTTTTATTCCATGAAGAACAGCTAAAAACTGCTTCAGCCAAATGCAGTACATAAAAAGGCAACAGAGCAGTTAAAAGTAATCCAAAAAGATACGCAATTTCATAATAACGACTACACTACACTACGTCTGCTTTACATGCAGAAGGTCCTGGGTTCAATCCCCAGTGGGCTGTGTTTCTTTCACTATGTCTTCTTTTGCTATGTTTTTGACTATGCTTAGATTATGTCAGGCTAACTGATGCAAAAATGCTGTGTGCTGAATTTTTGCTGTGATTGGTTTAAGAACATTTAAGAAGCTTAATGACAGTTTGTTCATTTATCTGATGTTAGTGGGACAAATGCGCTTATCTTTTTGGATTACTTTTAACTACTGTGTTGCCTTTTTATGTACTGCACTTGGCTGAAGCAGTTTTTAGCTGTTCTATGTGGAATAAACACATTTTGGAGTGTGGAAGCTTTATTCTGCCCTTCTTTTTTGGATTACTAGTGCTGGTTTGGTGTACTTTTATTAGTTAAGCCAGGACTAGCATCACAAGAAGTCATGTAAACTGATGCAAAAAACAGGGGCTGTTGAATCGTTTTGACTTGCTTGATAGTAAATGGATACTTGGAGTTATTAATGAATAAACATTTGCAAATGATATTACAAATCCACATACACTTATAGTGTCATAGAAATATGAGCATACTTGCTCCACAGTATGATGTGGTATATTGACAGATATTGTGATGCCCCTGCACTGGCCCAGTAATCAAGGAACCTCAATCCTCACCACTAACACCAATGAGGGATGTGTACATTGAAAGGATGACAAGTACACACACACTAAAGTACAATTTCCCTTAAGAGCACACAGAGATCACAGTCAGTCTGGGGCTGGTTTCTCCCTTTCTTTCCAGATCCCCAATAAGACTCCCCACTGCCACAGCTATATGGTTAAGATCTCAGCCGAGTGGTCAAGCCAAAACCTCCAGCACCCTCTCTGTCCAACCAGTGCTTAGTGTCCCTACCCAAGTAGCTGACACACACATACTTTGAGATTTGATTTATATACAAATACAAAGACACTCTTGCAGAAGGCTGGCACAGGTTTCCTAGCTATGCTCCCTTCTGCCCAGACTATAAGGTAGTAATCACTGCCACCAACCACACTTTATCAGCTACTTTAAGGCCCTTCCCAAAGGGTGACCAATTCTACTGTGTAATGTTACTATTATCCAAATGGTAAGTGTGACCAACAGCAAGGCTATTTAAGAATGGCCTGTACAGTGTCACCAAATACATATGCAAGTACTCTAAGAGCTTAAATATCTCTAAACAAACCAGCCACAATTAAAAAGTTTAAATATATTTAATAATAAATAATAAAAGCACAAGATAATACTCAATAACTCAACACAGTGAGAACAGAGTTCAGAATCACAGGAAATACTTTAAAACAACATTGCAGTACAGTGTCAAATAAATACAGAAATCATCTAATCTAATCTTTACTGTATTCCTATCTATATCTAAGAGATACTATACCCTAAATGACTTACTTACAGAACCAGGCAAGTGCTGATGAGAGGATGTTGTCAGATCCAAAGACAAATACAAAATGCACAGACTCACTCTCTGAGGTAGTTCTTAAATTAATAATACACATTACTGCTGTGTTAGCTGGATGACATCACTATTTGACACCTCTGCCTTCAGTTCCCAGGCTAACAGAAACTTAAAATTTAGCACTTCTGTGTCAAAAATACTTATCTCTTAGAAGTTTGCCTAGAAGTGGAAGTCATAAAACAGTTAAATACTTTTACCTTTGAAACCTGTAATTATTTCTGGTTTCCAGACAATAGAAAGAATTTCTAGCTGCAGACATTCTGTCTCCTAGCTGAGATAAACACTATCGTAAACAATTCACTTCTTTTTTTCAAGTTTGCAAGTTAACTCTGTTCCTTTCTAGTAGGGTACACTATGGTTACATTCTTGAAGCTCAGCACATAACATATAGTTTTCTTACATTTGTAAGACAAGCATACAAAACATATTACTATTCAGAAATAACAGAATTATTTACAGAATTCCAGTTAGTTGGGCTGGCAGCCTTCACAAACATTATAGCCTTAGAACTGCTAGTATTTCATTGGTGAATTCTAGTAGTTCTATGGCAATAACAAATGATTCAGAGGCATGGAAAAGTCATATTGAGTAAAAGCTCATTGGTGATTAATTTGCATGTCTCTGAATCAAACACCGAAGACAGATGAAACAAGTCCATTTAATACAATCCTGTTACACAGGCACCTGGCCTTTTACAATGGCCTCAAACAGATGCCCTATGCAGCTCAACTGAAGAAACTCCAGTTGTACTTGGTTGCATACCGCCTACTCAGAGGTGATCTCTGTCTGACATACAAGGCCATGCCCAACCCAGAATTGATGGACATGCTCCACCTAAAGAAAACCTTATCCTCTCGAGCCACACACTCTAGGGATCTAAACCTCACCACAACAATAAATAGGATGTGCTGGAGGGATAGATACCTGTCCCAGAGACTTCTCATGCTTTGAAACAAGATCCCAATCTACATTAGGCAAAGCTCTTCACTAACACTCTTCAAAAGAAACCTTGACGAGTGGATGGGAAACAGAAAGTTTACCTCAGGGATCACTTCAGTGGCTCTGCTGGACAGAGGCACAGGGAACTAATCTAAGGGGACGGTGAAAGCCAACACATTCTGGCTAGGCTTGTAAATGCCTTTGGGCAGATAGCGTAGTACCCACCTATGAACCTACTGACACACACACACACACACACACA
Organism: Protopterus annectens; assembly: GCF_019279795.1. Taxonomy (NCBI): domain Eukaryota; kingdom Metazoa; phylum Chordata; order Ceratodontiformes; family Protopteridae; genus Protopterus; species Protopterus annectens. The sequence continues at coordinate 267,568,097 of NC_056731.1, forward strand.
CACACACACACACACACACACACACACACACACACACACACACACAGATGCACACAGCCTCACAGTGTTTACCTGCTGTGGCACTTTTCTGGTACAGACAGCAATGGGGGTATACAGCAAATCAATCAATTCAATCTTTACTGAGCTATGCAAACTAACATGGTAGGACTTGGTCTGGCTATCTCTATCCCTTATGCAGTTTTGATCATGGCATACAGTCCAAGGCTGAATGCATTTAATTTACACTCTCTGTGCCACCAGGCTGCCCCATTTGCATGAAATCTGCCACTGCCACTGTATTGACTGGAGTCTTTTTATCCCTGTAGTGCTATGGATATCAATGAATTGTGAGCAGGATTCACGATGGCTTGCATGGAGTCTAAGAGTCGTGTAAGACTCCATGCAGCCATCGCGATCCAGGAACAGCCAAAAATCCTGTGTAAGAGACAGCTAAAATGACTCTTACACGGGCAGGGCATGGATATGCTAATCACCCCACTTGCAGCCGAAAGGCATGCAAATGAGGTAGATTAGTGATCCACAAAGCTGAAACCAGCCCGTGTAAGAGTCGTGTTAGCTGCAGAAATGTACTCAGTTGACAACTGAGTACGTTACTGCAAATAACACAATGGAGCCATGACAGCTCCAAATAAAGTGTGCAAATGTTGCAGTCAGCATGCCAATGGCCAAATATGTGGCCATTGGCATGGTAACCCGATGCAAACATGAAATAAAATAAGTTTGTTTTTTTTGGAGATCGGCGATGTTTAAATGCAGCGCAGCCCCGCGCAAACGGGCTGCACTATATAAAACAGAAAAATAAAGGTTTGAAACCCACAAATGTGGGTTTTATGTAATGCATGGATTTGCAATGCAGGGACTAGCAGACCAAAAACAACATGGCCACCGTCTAGTGGTTACTAAGGGGGGAAGCTGAGTGTAAGACATGTAACTAAGCATTAGTAGGCAATCCTATGTAAATGAGTGGTAGGATAGTGAATCACACTGTCACATAGCAAATGAGCACATTCCGTGTAGTGTAAGAGTTAGATAAGGGGGAGTAACAGAGTAGGAGATAGGTGACATCACAGGGGGGAATGTCAGGAAGAAATCAAGCTCATTGGAGCAAAGTGGTATCTGAAAGATGTCAATCACACAGCAGAAAAAGAGGAGTGTCAACAGATAAGCATGGAAAAGTCAAGAAATGGAAGGTGTACACTGTGGCCAACACCAAAGTTTCTTGCTGTACGTGCATGCGCGCGTGTGAGCGCTGGGAGCCGCAAGTAAGACAGAGTGCGCGCATGTAAGGAAGAGTAAGCATGTAGGAGCCTGTTTAAAGATCTGTAGACCTGTTTGCACTGGTGTGCACGTGTTTTAATCCGAATAAGCAGATTCTGGTCCGTGTAAGCATGTGTGCATGCGTGGTAGCCACTGTGAGTGTGTTTTTGCTGGTATGCATGCTGCTCCCCCCTGAGGAAACAGAGAGGAAAAGGAAGCAGAAGAAATAGTAGGAAACTAGCAGGGAATACTTGTAGAGGTAGCAGGTGAAAATAATTAGAAGCAGGCAATTACACAGGCAGAATACAAGCCCAGCCCAGCACTTAAAACACTGCAAACAGCATTGCAGTATGTTTCTCTCAAGAGACACTGCAAGACAGGAGTAAGCTAGTAGAAGTGAAAACTGAAAAAGCTGCACTCAGACCAAACATGCTAGGGGCTGCCATAGCTGTCATAAGGAGATATAGGAGACTTGCTGAGGGTGGTGACAATAGAAATGCTGCCAGACAACCCACAGTGAGGAGACGGAGAAGAGTGCAGAAGCCCAGGGTCACCTACCAGGGGTTACATGAGCTGGAGATAGTGGAGCACTATAGAGTGGACAGAGACCTCCTGTAGCAAATTGTTGAGCTGTGCAGGCCACGCCTCACACACAGAACCAACAGAGGGGAACCCATCCCAGTGGAAACCAAGTTATGTGTTGGCCTAAGAATACTAGCAACAGGTACCTTCTAGAGACCAACTGGTGATATGATGGGGATATCAAAGGCATCAGCCTCCAGGGTACTGCACCAGTTCCTGGATGCCATGTCAACACATGTCGGTGATCATGTATATTTCCCCAATGCCCGTGAGATATTGGCCAGCAATATGCGTCTCTTCCAGCAAATAGTGGAATACCCTGAGGTAGTGGGTGCAATAGACTGCACGCACATACGCATCAAAGCACCAGCCAGTGAGCGGGGTAGGGCCTACATTAACCGCAAGGGCTTCCTCTCCGTCAACTGCCAGGTTGTGCGTGATGCCCAGGGCATAATAATGAATGTGTGTGCTGGCTGCCCTGGGAGCTACCATGATTCCCATATCTGGCATGTGATGCAGCTGTACCAGACATTTGCCAATGGGGACATCCCACATGGTCACCTAGTGGGGGATGCAGGTTATGCACTGGAGCCGTGGATGATGACACCCATCAGAAACGCACACACACCTGAACAGGAACGCCATAATGAGGCACACGCACAAACACATAATGTAATAGAGCGTGTGTTTGGGCTGCTCAAGTCACGGTTCTGGTGCCTGGACACATCTAGTGAAGCCTTGCAGTACTCACCAGCTACATGTACCCAAATTGTCATGGTATGTGCTATGCTACATAATATGATCCTGCGAAAACAGCTGCAGCAGGACCAGCATAGGGCCGGGACAAACAGCCCCCCACCATTGCCAAGGCCATCACAGGCAGAGCGTGACTTGGAGGAGGAACAACCTGAGCCTGCCCCAGTAGGCAGAAGGAGGCATGCCCAGTATGCCCTGGCCTTGGCAAAGAGGCAACGCATAGCACATACACTGGCTCAGTAGGAACCCTGGGAATGATACCCCTCTCTGACTCACTCATATAGTAACAGGGATGCCTAACATGACACAACCTGCTCTCAAACATGTACAGGGAGTGTAGTATGTGCATCCGACAGAGGCAGCCCTGCAGCACCACCCGAGGCATGATTGCCATGTGTTAAGCAATGTAACACCATCTAGTACATGCAAACATGAAGACCCAACCTAACATCTCACTCTCACCAAGCATGATGCCACACTATGAAGACAACAAGATCAAGTGCAATAATTGGCTGAGGTATTGCTGTTAGCAAGGGAGAACACATGGCTGACAGCCTGGGCTGACATGCCAAGCAAGACATGGTGCCTCACCTGCTAGGGATGGCATGCACCCAGCACACATGGCTGTGTAGATACTGGCAAAGGCTGTTGTCACCCCCACTGTGCCTGGAATAGGTAAGTCTGGAAACACAAACCCACCACCATAGGTAACACAAGAGATAATAACCTGGACGTAATGCTACCCAACGCCAGAAGTCTAACCTGCAAGGTGCATGCAGACCAAACCCACCACAGCATGGAGAATGGTAATATGTGTTCTGTAACAGAAACCTGGGCATGGCCCTGAAGAGCACCCTAATACTACCAGGTTATGCCTCATATCATTCCCTACAGCTCCAAAACATGGAACACACGACAATAGGAGTGTGGCTACCAGTAATTATCAAGATTAACCACACCCCCAGGTTGGTACCACAGCAAGAAGCAGCATGGACTATCCATGGGCAAGTAACACTGTCTCAAACTGTGTACCTGTTTGAAGCCTGCTACAGACCACACACACAAACCCAGGTACCCCAGCCAGCCTTCCTGAAGACACTTCAGAGTATGAATGTCTCAACAAATACCAAACAAGGCACACACAAAGTATGACACAGGTGGCAATCCATTATGTATGGAAGAAGTAATCATGGACCTAGGGACACAAGTGGATGGTAACCTGTCATGTGACACTCACATTGCCAAGGTGGCCAGGAAGACCTGCTATATTGCCAACCTTAATATGAAAGGATGCACATGTAGAGCTACAGAGGTCACTGTGCCCCCATACTCTTCCCTTATCAGGCCCATACGTGACAACAATGCCCCAGTTCGGATGTACCTTACCTTATACATGCAGCAGTCAGAAAGACCCCAAATGTACCCCACCAACAGGATAAAGGGTCCAAACATTGGACATCTGCAGCCTGGCTGAAGAAACCACAGCCCAATTCAGAAGCATACTGCACAGTCAGAGGTGATGTATGCCTGATGTACAAGGCCATGTCCAATCCAGAATGAATGGACATGCTCCACTGCAGAAACCCCAAATCCAGCAGACACACCACAATGAGATATCTGAACCTCTACACATAGATTAATAGGATGTGCTGGAGGGACAGATCCATAACCCAGAGGCTCCTGACACTCTGGAACAGAATCCCAGTCCATGATAGGCTGAGCTCCACGCACAAACTCAACAAGAGAAATCCGGTGAAGTGCATGGGAGATAGTAGGTGTACACTGGGGGCCATCCCTGTGTCACATCTAGTAAAGTAAACCCTACGTGGGCATAATATGCACATTGCAAGGGATGTTGAGACCCACACACAGTCTGTCTGTGCTCAAACAAGGCCAGGGCAGATAGCCTAGTATGAACCTATGATGATACAAATTGTGCAGGACACAAAGGATTATCACACAGCTGTCCTACCTGATGGTAGGAACCATGGTGATAATCCACAGATATGCTCTGCAGCACTCTAATATCACAAACAATACACCAAACCCACACACATTGCCAACAGCCTACTGAACAGATTCCTTCCAACCTCCCCACCAGCACCTAACTGCCAAATATCTATCCCAGGAGAGTGCGGGTCCCCCGACATTGCAGATGCTGAGGTAACAGCCGGCATCCACAAAGTACAGCACACAGCATCAATGGTATCAGATGGTGTCCTGGGTTGTGTCCAACAAGTACTGTAAGAAGAATGGAACAGCAAATAGCATTACTGCGCACTATCAGTCCTACCACAGGATATGTACCCAAAGAGCAGTGTACAGCAACAGTGGTCCCACACCACAAAGGGGGTGCCTGAATGGATACTGCAAACTATCACCCCTCAACCCTGACTATCTAGGTTGGCAAAGTAATGGAGAGGATGATCATGGATCCCATGAATAATGAGATTGGGTACCTACATACATTGGACCCTACCCAGTGTTGCTGTCATAGGGCAGATCCTGCCCCTTACACATGTCTGACTCATGTGAAATGTGCACCAAACCCATTGATGTGGGAAATGTTGATCACACAGCCTATCTGGACCTTGCTAAACCCTTCCATACAATACCCTAGTTGGCGGTACAGATAAGCTCACCAGCCTAACTATAAACCCCTATGCAAGTAGATGGGTTGCAAACCAGCTCAAGGACAGAACTGACCTGGCAGACATGCTGTAGCCATGGCAGACTGCAAACTAGGTACAACTGGCATCCCACAAGGCATGGTCCTCAGACCTCTCTTGTATGCTATATCTGTCACATAGGTACAGGCCAACATGGACGGACTCTGTCTGAACAGGTTTGCAGAGGACTACAAACTGGCCACCATATCGGACCCTCCAGCTGACACAAGCAACCTACAAAAGGCACACATAGAAACACACAAGTGGTGCCACAGCCATGTCAACAAGCTAAATGCAGAATAGTGTATAGTCAACCCCTGTGGAAACACAGTACATTGCCAGAAATTACCACATAGGTGTTAACCCAGTAAGTACATCAGGAGAAATAAGAGACCTGGGGACACAAGGTGATAGATATCCTGCATGTGACAACCATGTGTCTGTAGTGGATACAGAAACATACCCTATACCCACCTAATCATGAAGGTAAGCACAGCTTGGTTAGGGTAGGTCAATGTGCCTCTCCAGTCATCCATCAGCAGCCTCACAATTGTGTACAATGGCCCTTCAGGGATGTACCGTAGCAGACACCTGTAGCAACAGGAAAGACCACACAAATACCCCACCAGGAGGATCGCAGAGCTGTAACAGATGCCATGTGTTGCCTGAGTAAAGAAACTGCAGCTCCACACAGTGCCATACTGCCTGGCTGGAGGTGAACTGTGCCTGATGTATAGAGCCATGACCAATCTGGTATCAATGGACATTTGCCACCATGTAAACACTGAATGCTGTGACCTATGCAGCTGACAGGCCTGAACCCCAGCACAGACATAAACAGGACATGCTGTACCAATTGGTCCATAACCCAGAAGCTCACTCCACTCACGACTAAACTCCCACTACAGGATATCCAGGAAGTCCCTCAGTGACTGTCATCCAGAGGAATCATGATGACTGGATGGGAGATGGTAGGTGTACCCTGGATATCACCTGTATGTCACAGGTAGACAGAGGCACAGCACACTAACCGTGACATATGTCATGGCAAACACCAGTAAATGTGTGTTGAAGGACAGACACTCTCTGACTAGCATTACAAATGGACTAGGGCACATAGCCATTGTTTGTCACTGTCCACACAAGTTGTGGAATACATTAACAATGTTGGACAATCGTGTACTATGCTGTCCATATCTGAACAAAATGCAACATGGTCATATCTGCACAACTGGCCCTCAACCAATCTGGTGTGCTCACTATAAATATTACAAGCAGTGATAGGACTGAAACCGATTATACTGTCCACCACAGTGAAAGTACTGCACCAGTACACTATACGACAATACAACTGTTTGGTCAGCAGGAAAGGATGATAACAACTGTATGCAAACTATCCCATGGCAACCCTGCAGGCACAGCATAATGCCTGTTAGGTTCAGACACAAAGCAGTTGGGCAGTAAGAACACAACCTGATGTCCAACACTCAACTGTACATGTGATATATAGATGGCGTCCACACACAAACACAAATGTGGTGGTCCACAAATCCCAACATAAGGAAAGGTCACACTGGGCATGCTTGCACACTTAGATAAATGAGATGTGGCAGTCAAGAAGCCATACAAACTGCGAACTGGGCATGCTCACACACTTAGGCCATGTCACAGTTCAGCAGTTACACACACATATCTGGCATTTCTATGTGTTAACACAGGAATCTCCCACAATACAGACATCTGCCCAGTGCACACAGTGAAGTTACAACAGAGACATGAGTAAAGTACTGGATCCCACTCATATGCAAACATCTCCCACAGTACACACGTTGTTTATAGAGATAGGGAAGGCTATGACAATAAAGACCCACAAACAGTATATGAGCAACAGATACTTGCATCTGACAGGTAAACATATGGCCATAGAGTGAAATACCTGACTGTTGTCCCTAGGGAATACAGAAGTCTATCCACAGTGTATTTGGCATCTGCCTCCACAGTACAGTAGGCCACTGTGCCTGTGCAAAGTTAATGCATAGATATGCTCTCCCCTGTAGTGATGGATAGTCACAGATGTACATACCTCTTCATCCATAATGATGTCAGCACACTATACATATGTCAGGAGCAGAAATTATACCCACAAATGTGAATAGCATGCTCTGCTACTGTGTCTCTAACAAATGTCATAACATAGTTAGGTAGGGGTTTGAATCCTGCAAGTGCTCAGTGTGTGTGTGAATGTGTGTGGGGGAGTAGTGTGTGCAATTCCATGTGTATGAGAAATGTCCCTTTTGGCAACTATTACTACACAACACATGCTGCATATGCCACTGTGTAAACACTGATGATGTCAGCACCCTATAAGTACAGCAGGAGAAAGCAATCCCCCCAGTAATGCAAATAGCGCGTTCTGCTAATGCGTCTCTCACAAGTGTCATAACATAGTTAGGTAGGGGTTTGAATCCTGCAAATGCCCAGTGTGAATGTGTGTGGGGGAGTACTGTGTGCAATTCCATGTGTAAGAGAAATGTCCCTTTTGGCAACTATTACTACACAACACATGCTGCATATTCCACTGTGTAAACACTGATTATGTCAGCACCCTATAGGTACAGCAGGAGAAAGCAATCCCCCCAGTAATGCAAATAACACATTCTGCTAATGCGTCTCTCACAAGTGTCATAACATAGATAGGTAGGGGTTTGAATCCTGCAAGTGCCCAGTGAATGTGTGTGGGGGAGTAGTGTGTGCAATTCCATGTGTATGAGAAATGTCCCTTATGGCAACTATTACTACACAACACATGCTGCATATTCCACTGTGTAAACACTGATCATGTCAGCACCCTATAAGTACAGCAGGAGAAAGCAATCCCCCAAGTAATGCAAATAGTGAGCTCTGCTAATGCGTCTCTTACAAATGTCATAACATAGTTAGGTAGGGGTTTGAATCCTACAAATGCCATGTGTATTTTTGTCACACGGTTTGTCCATGTGTGTGGGGTGTTGTTCCCAATATTGTATGACATACATTATATCACTAATGTCAATGCACACATGATGTATGTGTGTGCAACCTACACATATGTACCTGTGAACTGCAAGAGTTCCCATGTCCGAAGCCTGCCTCATGTGAATACATGGAATATGCATAGACAACTGTATGACTGTGGTGTTCTGTGCAGGGGCTGCATGTGGTATGTGACTATACAGTGTGGGTTGTAGATGGTGTCATCCCACCTAGCTCTAACAAGCTTCTAGCTAGCATAACCAAAACTAACAATTTGGCTGGAAACTCCTTGTTTTCTAATACTGTGGGAAAAGACTGAAACCTACTTCCCAAAGAACTAACATCACTCTCTTCTTTGCCTCTCTTTAAAAAAAAGCTCAAAACACACTTTAAAATACACTGGCTATGCCCATGCAGTAAACCAGACTAACCCTTCCTTACCTGTGCTCATATTTGTCTATACCATACTGTTTTTTTTTTTTTTGTTTTTTTTTCCTCTTTATTTCTCTTAAGAGGAAATGAACTGGTGACCACAATGATACATACTGGTTGACAAAAAAAAAAAAAAAAAAAAAAAAAAAAAGATGCATACTTCATTTCTACTATGTTTATGTACTATGTAACAATTATCATTCCTTCATTGTTTCATTGTTTGTATTTCATGTTTTTACTGTGTGGAGCTTTTCTCCCCGGGCCTCTACTGAAAATGGAAATATATCCAGCTAGACCAGCTCGGTCAACAAATGTAAAATAAATAAAAATAAAATAAATAAATATACATACACATCTATATATATATATATATATATATATATATATATATTTATATATGCATGCATACACCCACACACACACACACCCACCCACGCACACACAAGCGCATACACATTTGCCAAGTACACATGCACACGCGCACACACACACACACACACACACACACACACACACACATACACACATACACACACACACACACACACACACACACACACACACACACACACACACACACATGCACACGCGCACACACGCACACACGCAGACACGCACACACCACTGAATGTGAGGGAGGTGAAACTAACTACATATTTTATATCTATGTTTATTTGTATTTTAACTGCTAACTTTTGCCAGGTACGTAGGTTAGTCTTAAGACTCTTTTTCATCCATAAGCAAGGCTCACTCTGGATTATGTACAAAATTAAATGCAGGAACACCTTCCTTCTCAGTATAATATACAAGCAATCAGGTACAGCTTGTAGCTGATATAACAGTTTACCTAAGCTCTTGCTCAGGGAGAGTATTACTCTAATCTTTCTTTTTTCCTTTGTTGCCTGATTATCTATGTCGACAGATACCAGGATAAAAAAGAGGAGTCACACATAGAAGTACTGCTTTTTGGAAAGATATTGCAAGAACCAATTGGGCTGCTTCTTACAGCCCACAGAAATCTGTCCTGTGTATTTTCACACCCCCTGATGGAGATCTTGGTCAGATCACTGGGTAATGCAAAAGTACCTGAAGACCTGAAAGGAAGCAATTGTAGCTCAGAGATGAATGATAGGAAACAATCTTGGTGAGAGGTGTGATATCCAGAATTAGGGATGCAACTGATTTATTAACACAAGTATAAGTGCAGCATACAAACACACACACACACACACACACACACACACACACACACACACACACACACACACACACACACACACACACACAGACACAGACACAGACACACAGACACAGACACACACAGACACACACACACACACACACACACACACACACACACACACACACACACACACACACACACACACACACACACACACACGCAAAACAAAACAAGCTGGATGGATAGGTTTCTGACCCAGAGACTCCCCATACTCTGGAACAAACTGCCCAAACATGTCAAGCAGAGTGCCTCCCTGGCCCTCCTCAAAAGGAACCTTGACGATTGGATGGGAGATAGGAAATTCACCACGGTGATCACATTAGTCACCCTGCTAGACAGGGGTCCAGGGAAGTAAATATTGTGGGAAGAAATATCCGGGGAATTGTTTAGTTAGGCTTGTATAGGCCCTAGGGCCGATAGCCTAGTACCAAGATATGAACCTATGAACCTATGAGCTGCAGATGGAAAGGCTGAATAAGTGGGCTGAAAGGTAGTGGATAAGGTTCAAAGTAAACACATGGTAAATACTGTTTTCTGGCTAAAACAGCCCTGGGGTGAAGTACCAGCTGGGAGGAGTGGAGCTGCTGCCAGCAGAGCGAGAAAAGGATGTGGAGGTGTTGGTCACTCCTGGACTAGACCACAATGAGCAGTGTGAGAGAGTACTGGCAGCAGCAAACAGAATGCTCGACTGTTCTAGACCACAGGGAGCAGCATGAGAGAGTATTGGCAGCAGCAAACAGAATGTGTGAGTGTATCCCTAGGATGATGGATTCCAGAAGCAAAGCTGTAATGCTTGTCCTATCATCGTTGGTTAGACCACTCTTCCAGCACAGCATAAATCATATGAGAAAAAGAACATCAGGCTGCTGGACGGAATTCAGAGAAATTCCCATGGGAGGATCTATGAGAATTTCCCATTGGATGAAAGGAAAGAAATATAACTAGAGTATAGAGCAACTAGAAATCTTCTCAACTGAGACTATAAGACTCAGGGCAAGATGGCATTTGTTACAATATCATGAATGGAAGATGTAAAATGGTCATTCCAAACAGAAAAAATGTAAACTTACAACTATGACTAGCATCATTCCCAAGCACATGCTTCACTAATGCACTCATATCATCATTTCTACTTATACTATACAGGTGCTCCCTAACATGCTCCCTAAGTGATCTGTTGGATTTTTCCACATAGAAGGATCTGCAATGATTACAAACCACCAGGTAAATGAAGTTCCTGGTGGTACAATCAGCATTTACTTTAAAGCCACACCTCATCCCTGTTCTAATTGCAGGTATTGCAGGTATGTTGATACTAGTGTTTTTTTTTCATATACCCTGATGCAAGTATAAAGTATGCCTTTAAAATGAATGCTGATGTTAATCATAGTTTTAAGTTTACAGTGATTGAGAAGTTATGTAGAAATTATGTATTGACATGCATTTGGGTGATTTTTGTAATAAGACTGAAGAGCATGAATTATTAAACTATAGGAGGATAAAGGTACAGACCTTAATGGAAAAGTATCACTGAAGCTCAGCTTAAAGTCTAGGAATCTGTTTAAGTGACATGTCTTAACTTCCTTGTTTGTATGAATGAGTTATCAATGAATAGTGTATTGTACTGTAAGTGGATTGGTGCTTTATGGCTATGTGATCCTTATATATTTATATATAATTTTTTTCTCTATCATTTTTATGAACGTATTGAAAATTGTAATGTGGGTGGATTGGTGCTTTAAGGTCAAGTCATTTTATGTATATATATAAAAGCTTGCTGGTCTGATGAAGCGCTGATAAAGGGTGTGAAAACTTTCACCAATGTTTAAATAAACTTTTGCATTCAGTTGTTTTTTTGTTTTGCACAACCATTTGCTAAAGCACAAATATCTTGCACAGTGTAATAATTGGTATGCATATTTAAAGGTAACACCAGAATAAGGCTTACCATCAAAATGTCGATCACCCCTCGTCGACACCACTAACATGAACTCTGAACTGCGACTGTTGATAATGTTCCAAAACACAAAATCTCGCCCCCTTTTTGACCCATGGTAGCACTTGTTTTGTGGTGTGAAACAGTCAGAAATGTTGAAGTTCAGTGTTTTTTCACTATTTTGAGAAATCGGCATTACAGCTTTCGCATAAAGGAGTCACCAATATGAACATTCAACGATGGGTGATCGACATTTTGATAGTAATCTCCTGAATAACACTAGTGATCTGTGTTCCTCATATAAAATGTTGAATTATGTGCTTACCATTGTTAGAAGTAAATCTAGACTTAATGATGATGATGATTGCACTTCTGGAACTGGCATGGCTTGGAGAACTGTTGTTACATATATTGACTGGATTGGTGAGATAAACAATGTTAGACAAAGAGCAAATAGAATACATTTAGGAAATGATGCATCTGTCATCTGCAAAGATCATTCAACCCCTATGAAACAAGACCATGCCCCTGACAACTTTGGAATTCTGGATGCAAGTATTCAGCAGTCTGAGGATTCAGAGTGTTTAGAAGGAAACAAAAAAGAAAGAAAGGAAGACATTCGCAACAAATAACAAGGAAGAAAAAGAAACTGATAAATGTCTGTAAAGTAAAGAGAAAATGTGCTAAAAAGGACACTGTTTGTTATGTAACCCACAGATTACAAGGGATGATAACATTTTTCTATCACAAAACCTTCAGTCTACAGAAAAAGACAGCATTTTTCCAAAAGAGAAGGTGGAAAATAGAGGCAAAGGGCAGGTGAAAAGGAAGAAATCAAAATTGAACCTGCAAGGATTGAAAAATGTTACTGTAAGAAAAACTGAAGAGAAAGACATATGTTGACAACATGGCTCAAGCTGTGGATGTACAAAGCTAGCTTAATAAGAGTTTTATGGTTGCAAATTTAATATGCAATAAAAACAGTGGGATTAATAAGACTAATGGTGATGAAGATAATTCCTTTGTAACAATTTTTAGAAAAGATATTACTCTATTAGAAGTAAAAAAATTCTTCAGATCTGGTCAGAAAATATATTCTTGTAATTGGAGATTCTATTATTAGAAGAACTGATAGGTTCATTTGCAGAGATGATAATGAACATCAAATAGCGTTATGTCTGCCAGGAGCAAAAACAGAAGATGTGAGACAAGCCTTGGGAAGCCTTAATGTAAGGAAGTACAAATCTGTTTTCATTCATGTCAGTACAAATGATTTCATTTGCAAGGACTCCCTGAATGTTAGTAGGGAACTTAAAGCCCTCATAGATAGTATAGCTTGTACTGGTGTTAGGACATATTTTTCACAAATAGGTTCATAGGTGTTTACTAGGTTAATGATTGCAAGGGCCTTTAAATCTAACCATGCATTCCAAATCTCTGACAAGTTCTAATAACCTTGATAAGTATAAACAGGGGCCTGGGAGATGAACCATGTACAGGTTACCTGTTTGCATTAAAGACATAGATATCACATATAGAAAGGAGAGTCAGGTCACTGTGAATGAAAAGAATTTTTGGGTAAATACCTACGTGCAAAAAATATCCCGTTTTAAAAAATGGAAATGTGTAGAGATCGAAGCCTAGTTTTGGCACACATGTTTTGACAGAATGACATACATTTGTCAAGATCAGGGAAGAGAATTTTTCCAGCAGATATTTTGCAATATTTGACAAACACTAGGCAGGATTTTTGTCAGGTCGAAAATTTAACAGTTCACAGATAGCAACAGTTGATGCATCTCTGATGGTTGTTAATGCTAGGACCATTAATAATAAAGTTTTTTTTATTGGAAAATTTGCTATGTTTCCACCAAGATTGATGTTGTTATTGTTTGTGAAACATGGTTAAAGAACAATGATTGGAAACCACTTTTGTCAAGGTATAAAAGGTTTTACTGTAACAGACATTCTAACAAAAAATCAGGTGGAAGCATTATGATAGGGATCAAATATCGTCATGAGACCTGTAATTATTGCATGTTCAGTGTAACACCAATACTATAGATTGTGTAACTGTGACAATAAAGATGACCCTGGAAAATATAGCAATTGCTGGAGAGTATAGACCACCAAAGTCAAGTGCTGATGACCTAGAGGAATTCATACATTTCTTGCATGAAACATGGGAGGGAAGAATAATATTAGCTGGGGACTGAAATTTTCCTGAAACAGATTGAAATAGTATTGATTCAATAAAATTAGTAAATAAATTATTCACAATGTATGTTTAGGAACAATTGCTTCAGATTGTAAAAAAATAAAATAAAATAAAATAAAAATTACCAGGAAATGGAACAAACTAGACATTGTTTGCATTCCTAAAGAAATTATTGTTACTTCAAGTTTTACCACTGTTGATGTGCAGTGATCATAGAGTTATAATAATTTGTTGCTAGATAATTCTGTCAAACTGAATCTAAACCAATGCCCAGGAGATTAATTACAGATCATGTATGTATGTATGTCTGTCTTTTGGCTTTTCCAGGTTAGGGGTCAGCACAGCTGAACTCCGGTCCGCTCATGATTGGCAGTGGGTTTAACAGTATCGAGTTGCCAGCCCGACACCCAACCTTCAACTAAGGCATGCCCATTCACGCTTGCACCTACCTGCATGTCTTTAACTTCACTCGACTGTGGGGAGGGCATGCAAGCTCCACACAAAAAGTACTCCAGCCAAGAATCGAACAGAAGAACCTCTTGCTGTGAGGCGACAACGCTACCTGCTGCACCACCGCGGCTTATGCACACAAAACAGTCACTATGTAAAACTAACTGTGGTGATGTGTCCAGTGGAAAAACTGCAGATGGAGTGTGTAAAGTTTTGAAAGACAAATTGTTTGAGTGCAAAAAATCAAAAATAAATTTTAACATCAGGATCTAGGCTTACAACATCAGGGGGATATATTTACATAAGAACAAGATACCTGAATAAGGTGAGAGACAAAAGAATATAAGAAATTGAAGAGAGGTCAAACTATAACATTGAAAACTGAATTAAACAAGCTGGACAAACAAGTTAAACATAATGTGAGACAAGATCAAGAAAAAATTGAAGAAAATGTTAACAAAGATATTGAGCATAACAGGAAACCTTTTTATTGATACATAAGGTGGAAAGAGTAAAGACATAGAAATTGATAACTGTGTGTAGATTTTAAGTTTCTTCATGGACTCAACAGATTATAGTTATATTTACAAAATCTTATGCAAAATAGTTTGGCTTCACTAAGGGTGTAATAAGCTATCCTAGTGACATCCGGGTAACCATAGAAACTGGAATTAAATAAAATTATATTGAAAAAGAACTGTGCAAACTGGATCCAAACAAAGCAGAGGGAAGATTCAGAATTAGTAATAATGACCTGAGAACACTTCAGCAAGAACTTACAGTACCATTATATCTATTATTTACTAGATCATATAAATATGTGGAGATTCCTCAAGATTGGAGACATGCACTTATTAAACCTGTCTTTAATGGAAAGGGGAGTGGGACAGACCCACAGTCATATAGATCCTTAAGTCTACTTTCCTGTTGTGGAAAAATAAATGGAGAAGGTAAATACTGGATAAGTTATTGTCAGTATTGGATAGGTTAGGACTTGAAACCATATATCAGCAGGCACCAAGAAGAGAAGCAGGCCACGGCCTGTTTGGTGATCCACAGTCTTGTCCCAGATGATGCAAGGGTCTGCAGGCTTGTAGCCTTTTTTCTGGTAGATGCCTCGAATAGCAACCAGACCAATCAGGTATGTTAAGCACAGACACTCACTCACCAACCAGAAAGTCAGGAATCAATGCACGCTACCCCTACTCTCACCAGGATCAGAATATAAGCACAGATTCTAAGTTGTCACCTATAAAGCAGTTATTATGCATTCTGGTGATCAGCAGTGTCCAGGAAATAATGTAACTGCACTCCTTCTCTTACCAGGAGAAAACAGAAGCACTAATCCCAAGATGACTACTGAGAGGCAGAATGTGGGCTCTACAATAACTGGTGGTCTTGCAATAGATGCTTAAAGGTAAGATGAAAAAAATGGTTTATCCTAAACATTACAGTGTGCACTTGAGGAGTTAGATGTGAAAGTAGAGTCACTATTTTTAACACAGCAAGATAGATTGAAAGGGGGTGGTCACTTTTGTATTATGGTACTATGGAATACAGTAGGATGGCCAATAAATTTAAATAGTTGAAGGGAAGTGATTTCACAAAATGATAATTTTGTGCTTACTCACACCAGCCAGTAAAAGCAGAGAGGAAATGAGAAAGATGGTCAAATTAACATAAGGGGCAGGCAACTAGAAAGACAGTGATGTTTAAGAACACAACAGTAAACGGGTGGGAGGGTGGAAATTTTTTTTTGTCTGACTCACAAGAGACAGAGCTGTGGTCTCTTTTCAAGTTTTAGTATGCAGTTAAAAGGAGTATACAAGTAAAACACAGTGTAAAGAAAACAAATCAGAGTATACAAAATCGAAAAAGGCTATAAAGTAATAGAAAATACAACAAATAAAAAGCAAGCTAACTTTTCCCTCACAGCAAACTGTAGCAGAATATGGGTGAGCCTTTCCAATAAAGCTCTGAAATGTTTTATTTTACCCATTAAATAGAAGGTTTAGTTCCTAGCTCCACCCCCTCAGTTCACAGATGATTAACCTTAGTTGATCTCTTGTAACTTATGTGTGACTCCTTAATTGACCTCTTCTAATTTCTGTCTGACTCACAAGAGACAGAGATGTGGTCTCTTTCAAGTTTTAGTATGCAGTTAAAAGCAGAATACAAGTAAAACACAGTGTAAAGAAAAAACATTGCAGTATATAAAATAAAAAAGGCAATAAAGTATGGGATTGGTGCTAAAACTAGATAGTTTTAGCTAGAACTAGTCTTTCTTTTTAGTTTCAGCACTGTTTTCTTGTGCTCAACACTTGCTCAGAACTCGTTGTAAGCACTAAATAAACTACAAATTATTACAGCACTCGACTTTCCTCACTTGTCAAGAAGAAAACAGTTCTTAGTACTTAAATTAATAAGCACCTTTCCAGGCATGTCCATGGGTCAGCTCCCGGTGTTTTCTTCTTCTTGGGCAATGTAGCAATTGCCTCATGTACACTGAAAACCCTCTCCTCCTACCACCCAGTACTACTACCTGTGAGAGATGCACTTATATAGCCAAACTGGAAGCCAAGCTCTCTCCAGCCAAGACTGGACTAGATAGTGAAGAGGAGAAGGTTAACACCTGCAGCACACCACACTCAACACATAGTCCTTCAAACCCCACACTACCAAAACCCACACATAGAAACACAAAGCACACACCCACATTTATGGAGGCTCTCAATAAAAATTTGCCCAAGCAACAGAGACCTCTCAAACTGAAATGCAGAGAACCACCACCCTCCCAACACTACCCAAATGACACATAGCCCACAAAATCAGCGTGCTACTCAACCTCAGCCCATAAGGCAAAACAACATACCCAACACACTAGTCATAGGTGACTCTATAGTCAGGCACTCTGATGTCCCACTCACCAGGCTAAACAAGGAGAAAGTTACTGTCAGCTGCCTGTCGAGTGCCAGGATCCATCACATAATGCACGTACTCAGGTCACTCTACAACAAGTACAAATATTACTCTGTCATTGTCCATGTTGGTGTGAATGACCTGAGACATATCTCCCTGGACTACATGAAAACAGACATGGAGGAGCTCTTGGATCTTGTAGCCAAGGCACATATGACTCTAGCCCTGAGAAGCATCCTGCCATCACCCAGAATGATACCACAGTACAGGAACAAAATGATTGACTTCAACAATTGGCTAAGCTTCTGGTGCCATTCTGAGGGGATTCAGTATCTGTCTGCCTGGGACTACATGGACGACAGACCATAATGCTTTGCCAGAGATGGCCTGAACCTGTTACCCCTGGGATTCCGGATACTGGCCAAGACTCTTGCCACCCCTATAGTACCATTTTTAGGCAAGGTTCAAATGCTAAATTCCCCACTCTAACAGGTACAAGCAAGCAAACTCTGAGGGTAATGCTACTCAATGCTAGAAGTCTAAACCTCAAAATGCACTCACTCATGGCACTCCTTAAAATGGAGAACATCGACATCTGTGCAGTGACAGAGACTTGGTTCAAGGCTCCAGAGAGCACCCTTGCATTACCAGGCTATAATTCATACCACACCTTTCGGCCACCTGACCTGGACCAAAACCTAAAGGCAGAGGCATGTCCATATATATTAAGGATAGCCACACCTCCAGGCTAGTTGCTCAACATAATGCATCTGAAATTATCCAAGTGCAACTAACACTGGGCAAGACTGCAATCCAGGTTGTAGCTTGTTACAGATCTCCCACCATGTCCCAGGATTCCCACTCTTCATTTCTTAAGATACGAGAAAATATTAAGGTACGACCCAATACCTTAATTATGGGCGATTTCAAATACCCCACCATCAACTGGGAAAACTACCCAAGTACCAACTCATTCGCTCAATGTTTTCCAATGCCTTGGATCAGCTTGTCCACAACCCCACCAGGGGCAGCAATATCCTGGACCTGGTCATTACCAATATGGGTAACTGGTGTTTCATGCCAGAGGTCAACTCCTCGCTAGTCAGATCCAACCACAAGCTAATCACTCTAGACATCCAAATCCCACCCCCACCCACCATTAAGGAAACCACCATCAAAAACGACTCCAAAGCCAACTTCATGCTTCTTAAGACAGAAGTGGCAAACTTCACGACACCCATGCAAACGGAAAGTAGAGGTATGACTGCTGAATCTTACACAAATGCACTGTATAAGCACATACACCAGTGCATGGATCGTGTCATCCTCAACAGAACCAAGATGCTATCCTCCAAAAAAAAAAGAAACCCAATACGGTGGTCTCCTGTCATAAACAAACTCTACAACAGAAGGAAGAAACTGTTGCAAAAAAGAGTAAAATCCCAACATTGGAGGAGCTCCCTGATCAGCCTCAGCAAGAAGCTGAGATCCCTCATAAAATCCTCCAAAGCCAGTTATGAAAATAAAATAGCCACTGATTCCAAAGACAACCACAAAGCATTCTATAGCTATGTCAAGAATCTCAATGACAACACTCAGATCTGCTCTGAGCTACAGCACAATGGCATTAAATATACATAACCATTCAATATTGCCAACATCCTGGCAGAAAGGTTCAGTGCTAACTTTACCCCCTCTCACTCTCCAATGTTTCCATCATAATACCGGAAGAATGCAAAGCTCCTGTAATCACAAATGAACAAGTAAAGACTGCACTCTCCAAAGCCAAGAACACAGCATCCATGGGACCAGACAACATCCCAGGCTGCGTACTGCATGAACTACAGAATGAACTGGCACCCCATCTAAGTACCATGTTCAATCATAGCCTTGCCTCAGGCTATGTGCTTACTGAATGGCGCACAGTAATGGTTATCCCACTTCACAAAGGGGGGGTGCCACCACGGACCATGGAAACTACTGCCCCATTAGCTTGATGAGCCTGGTTTGCAAAGCCATGGAACATATCATCTTGGAGCTTATAAACAAAGACATAGGTAACCTCCAAACCCTGGACCCCACTCAGTTTGGGTTTGTAAAAGGTAGATCATGTCTACTAAGCCTAATTGACTTCTTTGAAGCAGTCACTAGAGCCGTAGACAAGGGTGAGGTAGTGCACACAGCCTATTTTGACCTCACCAAGGCTTTTGATACCATCTCCCACTCTGGAATTATAGATAAACTTACTAAACTGGACATAAATCCCTATGTCACAAGATGGGTGGCCAACTGGCTCATTGACAGAACCCACACAGTAAAAGTATCTGACTCCAAGTCTGACTTCAGACAAGTGATGAGTGGAGTACCACAGGATTCAGTCCTAGGTCCTCTCCTGTTTGGCATATACTTCTCTGAAGTGCAGGCCAACACAGAAGGTCTTTGGCTAACAAAGTTCGGAGATGACTGCAAACTGGGAGCCACAATAGAACAACCTAATGATGTAGACATTCTACAAAAGGGCCTCACAGAGACAGATGCTTGGTGTCAAAGTCATGGCCTCAAGCTCAATGCCAAGAAGTGCATCGTCATCCCCTTTGGGAAAAACTCAGTACCCATGAACTACCACATAGGCATTACCTCACTAAACACTGAAAGTATGATAAGAGACCTTGAGACACAGACAGACAGTAGTCTCTCCTTTGATAACCACATCGTCACATTAGTCAGGAAATCCTTCTATGTGGCACATCTCATCAGAAAAGGGTTCTCCTTGAGAAAAAAGGAAGTCATTGTTCCTCTCTACTCATCCCTCATCAGACCCATTATAAGAGTATAATGCCCCGTTTGGCATGTATCTCACAAGACACCTAAAACAATTGGAAAGGCAACAGTAATACCTCACTAAGAGGATTACTGGCCTCAAACAGATGCCATATGCAGACCATCTCAAAAAACTCCAGCTGTACTCTGTCGCATATCGCCTACTCAGAGGCGATCTCTGCTTAACATACAAAGTTATGTCAAACCCAGAGCTGTTGGACATGCTACACTTAAAGAAATCCCAATCTCACTGAACCACACATTCCAGGGACCTAAACCTTGTCACCACAATAAACAGAACATGGTGGAGGGATAGATTCCTATGCCAGAGACTTCCCATAGTCTTGAACAAACTACCCATTCATGTCAAGCATAGCTCCTCATTTGCCCTCTTTAATAAAAATCTTGACGACTGGATGGGAAATAGAAAATTCACCCCGGGGATCACTTCTGCAGCACTGCTTGACAGGGACACAGGAAGATATTTTTTTTGGGTGGCGAAAGCCAGGAAACCTTTTTGGCTAGGCTTATATAGGCCCCAGGGCTGATAGCCTAGTACCTAATTATGAACCTATGAACCTATATGTTGAAATAGATCTATTAGCACCTGTAACATGATGTTCTATTACAATATAATAACAACTATGAATGAAAAATTGCGGTGTGATGTAATTTATATAAATTTAACTTCAGCATTTGACAGGGTCATACACATAACACTGATCAATAAATTAGAACAACTAGGTATCAATGTATTCTTGATGAGATGGATAGCTACATGGCTCACAAATAGGACATTTTTTATTTATTTTATTTTTATTTTACATTTGTTGACCGGGATAGTCCGACTGGATGCATGTCCATTTTCAGCGGAGGCCTGGGGAGAAAAGCTCCAAGGTTAAGCAGATACAGGATTACATAATACCAGCATTACATATTACAAACAGACTATTTACAAAGATTACATAAGTAAGCAAGTTAACAAGTTCCACAGATTACAGTTAATCCTGAGCACAAGTCAGGATTAAATTAAATTACACAGTAAACTGGTTAACAGATTTTTACACATTCTAGAGAGAGTTAGCCAGGCTTGATACATTGACATAACCAGTTAAGTGACAAATGTTGTTTGAGTCTAGTTTTAAATTGACCTAAGGTGGAAAGTAAGGTAATATCAGCTGGAAGAGAGTTCCAGGATCTACTTACATAGTTTGCAAAGAGAGAATCACTGGCTGTGTTATTAATTTTGCTAGTCTGAATTAGTAGTTTGTTAGAGGATCGAAGCGGTCTAGGATTGTTATAGGGGGTGATAATATTTTTAAGTGCAGGAGTATTGTCCGGATTATAGAGGATTTTCTAGGCCATAATCAGTTGGTTATACTGGATTAGGCTGGGTAGTTCAAGCCACCCAAGCTGATTTAGATTGATGCAATGATGTGTCCTAAAAGGCAGCCCAGTGGCAAACCTGGCAATGTGGTTGTAGCAAATTGAGAGTTTGTTAAGGACAGTCTTGTTTAAATTGAGTAGAGGGATGCATACAGAAGGGTTGAAAGAAGGTGAGAGCGAGCTATGGCAATTTTAGCTGGAGGGGTTAGGAAGGCTTTTATTCTGTAAAGTGACCCTAGTTTTTATTGATGGTTTTGATAGTTTGGTTAACATGTAGGTCAAATTTTAGATTATTGTCTATGATGACACCTAATAGTTTTGTAGATGGGTCAGGGGAGATTATTGTGCCATCATTTGATTTTATGGTAAAGGTGAAAGCGGTAGACCTACGTGTTGGCGAAAATAACAGCATTTTAGTTTTTTGGGGATTTAGGATCAGACGATGTTCAGAAAGCCAGTTTTCTATTGTATTAAAGGTGGTCTGGGTAGCTGACCATAACTCTACCGGAGATGTGGCTGAGCAAATCAGAGTAGAGCCATCAGCATATTGGATACAGCTGACTTTTGGGATGAGAGTATAAAGGTCATTAATGAAGATGGAGAACAGCAAGGGCCCTAGTATAGAGCCTTGTGGTACTCCAATGGTGTTAGGTAGAAGGTTAGAGAGTTTGTTCTGCCAGAGGACAGCCTGCTGTCAACCATTCAGGTAGGATTGAAACCATTGAAGGGCTCTAGTATCTAGACAGAATGTTTGCAGGGTGTGGATTAAAAGTTGGTGATCAACAATATTGAATGCCTTGGAAAGATCCAAAAAGAGGGCTGAGGATATATAATTATTGTTGCGATTATGGTTTATGGTGTTAGTAAAGGCTAGGAGGGCTGAAGTAGTGCTGTGATGAGGACGGAAGCCATGCGGAGTGTCTTCCATAAGGCGATTTTGGATTAGGTGGTGCATGAGTTGTCTATGAATACATTTTTCCATAATCTTTGCAAGTGGAGGGAGTATAGCTATTGGCCTATAATTGGAGAATTCAGTAGAGCTGCCTCCTTTGTGAAGTGGAATTACATAGGATATTTTCTAGATGGCGAGAATTTTAGCTTCTACTATGGTTCGATTGATGGCATTGATGGATTTTGACATGGCAAATATCATACAGCAACTGGACAAGTGAAATTTTTGGTTACAGTCAGGGTGTCCCACATGGCTCTGTCTTAGGCCCTTACTTGTTTAGATTATATCTTTCAGACCTATCTTTTTCATCTGAGGTGTTCTACTGTCTATATGCAGATGACCCGAAATTGGGTAAACTGATTACATGTCTTATAGATAAGACATGTCTGCAAAACAACTTGACTAAATTTATCATTTGTGTACAGGAGAATAATATGCTGATCAATGCATCAAAAACTAAGCATTTGAGATTTGGGAGACATAAATTGAATGGTGTATATTTAATATAGCATGCAATAATTGAAACTATAGATTCATTTAAGGACCTCGGTGCATGGGTAAACCAACTTTGAGGTTATTTAACCATATCGACCAATTGATTAATGATAGTTATTGAACTGTAGGTTGTATAAAAATATTTATAAAGTCTAGAAAATCAGAAATGATGAAGTCATTTTTTGTTAGTAACATTAGACCCATACTTGAGTATGGAAGAAGAATATGGAAACATTATAAGAAAACAAGTATGAGTAAACTGGAAATAGTACATTGGAAATACAAAAAGGGCATCCATGATATGAAAATTTAAGTTATTACGAAAGACTAAATTATTTGAACTTGTACAGTGTCTGTTATAGGTATATAAGAGGAGATCATATTCAGGTATATAGGGCATTTAGAGACAACTATCTCTGGGAATGTTTGGGGTTATCAAAAAGCACTACAGAATCTTCAGACAACCTATGCAGAAGATTCTATAGGAATGAGAAGTGGACTAACTGCTTCTCTGAGAGATCAGCTGATGCATGAAACAGACTACCAAATTACATTAAAGCAAGTACTAGTTTAGATATTTTTAAGACCAGACTGGACACTTATTATGGGAACAAGTATTTTGGTATACTGTCAGGCTAGAAGGGCATTCATGCCTATTCTTGAAATATTTGTATGTATGTACTCTATGGACTTCTAAATGTACTTTTTCATTGAGGGGGTTGTGGACACTTGCAATGAACTAATGGTGAGGAAATTTACAGGAATTTACATAAGTGTTCAAGAGGGCATGGGACTGGTAGAAACAGTTAATGGGTTAGATATGGCATGGAGGGCAGGTAGAATGTCATGGCACTTTAAAGGGCAAACTAGACAGGTTTATTGTCACCTTTTGTTTACAAATATAATTTAATGAAGTAATACTTTCAACATCATTTGGATCCTCTTGGTATCCCCTCACTCATAAGTTCTAGTCCCAGTGCTGTCTTGTGCAGAGTGTCTCTCTACAGCTGCTGATCCATCCTCATCCTGTTTGTCTGAATTCATCAACAACTCAAAGTCAGTATTGTTGGGAAACTGAATGCCCCACCCCTGATCCCTGCTGCCATTGTTTTAGTAGGAAAATTAGGTTTGGCACAGCAGGATCTACATTTGCATTATATTCTCTCTGATTTTGTCTGCACAAGATTTTAAGCTCATTGTGTAGATCCCATTAATAGTTGTAATTTGCCTATTTCCTGAATAATTTTATTTTATTATTTATTTATTTATTTATTTTCTAT
Source organism: Protopterus annectens (assembly GCF_019279795.1). Taxonomy (NCBI): domain Eukaryota; kingdom Metazoa; phylum Chordata; order Ceratodontiformes; family Protopteridae; genus Protopterus; species Protopterus annectens. The sequence goes on from NC_056731.1 coordinate 267,592,525, forward strand.
TTGTTTACTGGGAAAATCTGACTGGGCATGGATCCTATTTTCAGTGGAGGCCTGGTGAGAAAATCTCTACAATGATTAGTACAGCAAATAGACTAAATATAATATGCAAGTTAATGAAGTACAATACAGAGTCAAAAAGTTAATAAGGTTCAGTTTGAAGGCCAAGAAAGGAGCAACAAGTAAATATACTATAAGGAACACAATGTGTTACAATAAACAGTGCAGTTGAAGGACATTTTATTCAGTCATTTGTTACATTCATCAGTGGTCAGTACAGTAAACACACATTGAGTAAGAGTATAGAAAGGAGTTGTTGCAAGTTTTCATAGAAAGTTAAAGTATGATATGATCTGATTAAGTGAAGCTACCCAGGGTCAGAACAATTACATAACCAAGAGCTATATAAATGGGACTGGAGGAGTTTTTTGAAATTATTTTTGTTTTCAGTGGTTCCAGAACATTTGCAAAAATTTTGCCTGAATTCAACAACTCAAAGTCCATATTGTTGGGAAACTGAATGTCCCAACCCTGATCACTACTGCCCTTGTTTCAGTAGGAAAATCAGGACTTTTTTTGAAATTATTTTTATTTTCAGTGGTCCTAGAATATCTGTGATAACATGAATGCAAGACTGAGAAATGGATTTAACAGTTTAATTTATTTTATTTTTTTTCAAATACTTTGTATTGAGATTTAAACAAAAATATATTAATATTCAGTTATATTCAATAGTATCAAAAAGAAGATCTTAATGCAGCAACATATTTAAACAACTCTGCAAACTATAACTATAACTATAACTATAACTATCTTTTTTGCAATGCTGACATTCTTATGATTTATTTTAACGGTGTCTGTTCTGGGACAATATGTCTACCAGTCTGATTTTACATGTATGCACATGTGACATATCCTGCACAAATCTATTAAAGTTAGTAGCAAAGTGTTATATGCTAGTGTACATTCCCTGTATACATGTGCCTAATAGTTTATGCTTGACCCACTACAAAAAATTGTAGTCTTTTAAAACACTGAATTTATAGAAGAGACACTGGTGGTTTCTGAATGATTATGGAGTGAACATTCCATCCATTTCTGTTAAAGCCATGTGTGTTTTAATAGTGGGTCTGATGAGCTGACTTTCTAATAAGATTCACCTTTAATATTAGTGAATGTGTAGCTAATCTAGCACCTGGCCCTGTCCTTCAATATGGTGGCTCCCTCAACTTTAAATTGAGGGCCAAAAAAATTACTTCATTCATATTAAATTATAGCAAATTGCTTGCTGCATTTTTAGCAAGCAGCTGCTATAGTTTTACGCCATTCATAGAGTCCTAAAGCACTTCTATTAATACTGCAAATGCAGCACCAGCAATGAAAGATAGCAATGCTCTGAAGACGGATTGGCATCTTCTGATTGTGAACCCTAACTCTAGGTGCCTAGGGCAGCTGCTATCTTCACACCACCATAGCTATGCCACTGCTCTTAAGCATGTCTAGGTCTCCTTCAACTCATAAAAGGACTAACAAGACCTTATCTCTGGTCCTCCAAGCACTCCACATTCAACCAGATTATTACAACCATATCTAACAAACATTCTGCCCCATCACTAAGTGACCACTGCCCAATCGCCTTTACAGTTGTCAACCATCCTGTAAAACTACCACCAATATTAAAAGCTTTCAGAAACCAGAGTAGCACAGATATAGACAAACTCAGAACTTTTCCCACAGCCCACAGTCGGATCTAGATATTATCCTTATATGACACTAACACAGCAACTGAAAGCCTAAACAACTTTCTGCTCTGACTGTAAAACAATTTCTTCCCACTTATTAATGGGCTTTATAAACCCACCAAAACTGAATGGCTATCCACTGACGTCAAAAATCTTTTAACTCTAAAGGATGAATGAAGCATGCCAAAAATTGAAACAAACCCCTACAACTGACAACTGCACATCCTTTATAATCTTTCATAACTTAGTCTAGAAGTCTATCAAATGGCACAAAGGAAATCTCCAGACAAGGAAACAAATTACCCTCTAACAGTCCACCAAACACTTTTGGAAAGAGGTTAACCCTACTTACAGGAAGAAAACCTCCTCATGATACCCTATCTACAAAGACCATTCAATGTGGTCAGTAAAACTTCCTACAGAAAGTTTCCTTAAAGAATTTAGCAAACTCCCATCAATAAGCTCCACACCTTCCACAAATCATGCATTGTCCACTCCACCAAAATTCATTCCCCTCTAGTACTTCAAATGTATACATCCCAAAGACGTCTCTATTCTACTTGAATATATTTCGACTGACACCCCTCCTGGATCTGGCAACATAAACCCCTGGTTCATACATCACTGTAGAGGGCATCTATGTCTTTCTCTCACCTGAATATATAATTTATGTCTCACACAAAACACTAGGCCGCACATTTGGAAAACTGTTCTAATTAAACCCTTCCTAAGCAAACCAACCCAAAAGATTCCTCTCACTTCCCTCAAATATCCATCCACCCAATTCCAGGAAACCTTCTTGAAGAGATAGCCTACACCCAACCCTCCATCTGTATCCAGTAGTACTACCTGTTCTCCTTCAAACAACATGAGTTCTGGCCTGGATAAAGTACTGTGATAGTACTTTGGTCCCTATCTAATGATATTCTACTAAACTCAGGTGCCCTATTTATAGACTTGACAAAGCCACTTGACCTCATTGACTACTATCTTCTCCAAAACAAACTAACTGAAATTAGTATCAGTCCAGACACCACAATAGGATCCTTCCAATCAATAAGAATCTGCAGCTATTACCAAAGATTTGCCACAAGGATCCATTCTTGCCCCTTCCTCCTCTGTATATTCATTAAAAAAAACTTCCCTGTGATCTCCCCATTCTCCCATTTATCCTCTGTGCTGATGACATGGCCATTTTCCAGTTAGGTCACTCACACACCAATATTCAATGCCAACTCTGGTCAGATGTACATGAGCTCCACCAATGGCTCATAAACCATAAACGACTTCTCAGCCCACCAAAACTATGCTTTTTGCAACTCCACAGAAAATTCACCAACCACCTAACTCTGTAACTATCTTTGACTTACACAACCATTCCATTGAGACAGCCTCTATTTTCAAATACCTAAGACTATGACTTGGTCAGTCACTAAACTTTCATTTCCACTTAGACGAACTAAGAGCCAAAATAAACTCCCTCCTCTTATGGGCCAAAAAAATATCCCTTTTTCTATCCAAACCAGCCAGAGCAGGTACTGGCAAGAGAGTCCTCCTTTCTCAGCTTGAATATGGGGTCCTAAACTTTGCTTCTGCCTCCAAGAAAAACATTGCCACACTCTAGACTATTTCTAACAGCTGATTCATTACAAACTTGCCTCTCTGTGAGCATCACTTGATCACCCTAGAAAAAGACAACTGGCTACCCATAAAACAAAGATCTAATCTACTTTTAGGATCCCATCTCTATAAGCTTCTCCAACTGCAAACATTTATTTCCTTTGCATCTAGATCTCATGAAAAAATCTCCTCATACAATCTGAGACACTACTCACAAGCTGCACCGAATCTCTCTACTCCTAGAATAAAACTCCACAGCACTGCACATCCTTTCTCTTCTCATGCACCTACTCTTTGGCAAGCTCTCTCCATCGACATTAAAGAAATCAACACTTATTTCAAATTCAGAGTGCAACTCAAAAAGTATTTCTTCATTCTAGCCAAATGGTCCTGCTTCAGCATAGGACATATCACCAACCTACCTCCTATCCAAGTCTCTTCTCCTCTTTGAAGATTCACTGAAGATTGACCCACATTAGAAATGAATGTATATATGATACATTGCATTCTGCTTGATTGTACATTTCCTTTGTTTGTCCAATAGAATGCATATACACAGTTTTTCCTATGTAATTAGTTTGAACTTCTCTGTTATTGCTTACATTTCTGTATTTTTGTTTGTGAAATGTTTTGTATTTTAGTAGGGCTGAACCTGAAATGGGACAATGTTGATCAGTATAGTACCCTGGTAAACAAATATAAATAAATAACTTTCTTTATTTCCATGTTTATCAGTTTGAAATATATGTGACAGTCGTGTCAATGGAAAACAAGGTACTAAATACTATATGGGCTATCCATGCCACCAGGAACTATGATCTTGTTAAGGGGGAGCAATAATATGTCCTTGTGACCTTTAAAATTGTGCTACCTTGGGTTTTGTACTCCTGGTATAGCTGCACAGTGCAAACTGGTTTAAAAGGTGTTGGAAAAATAGCATTCCAGATATAACCCAATAGTTCATTTAATGAATTGAAGAATCTCATCTGTAATACAAGTTCTGACTCCCACCTCTAAAGTAATTCTTCTGGGTGATGTTTTTCAGTGAATTGTCAGTGGCTTGATGACCCATGTTGTCTGGTCAAGATCAGTAAGAAAAGCTATACGGAGCCACCATGCAGGCTAACCACCCACAACATCAAGGGTGGGAGGTAAGTTCATGCCAGCCACGGGAGAAGGCAAAAGCAGGACAGAATATGATGGATTAGATCCTGACAAAAGAAACATGATTTAGGTCAGACATGTTCACTTTATAGCATAGTTTGTGCAGAAAGTTAAAAAGTAACAGGTAAATGTATTTGCTCTTACAAATAAACACAACATTGGTTCCAGATCCAAACTTTTTGATCAAGAAAAGTCTCTCTCTCTCTCTTTCTGTCTGCCTGTCTGTCTTCTCCCTCTCTCACATTTTGAAATTGCCCTTCAAGAGAAGGCCCAACTGGGTGTGTAAATAATCAGAAGCTCTTGGCTGGGTGCTGTGCAGCTGAAAATTTGTATCAGTTTGGAACGTGGTTACATCAGTATGACTATGTGCTGTCACAGAATGCCCTGCCTGCTCTTTGTTCTCATACACCAAACAGACATTTAAAATATTTGACCTTCTTGGAGATCCTGTCTGTGGTTCTCAATATCATACCCCCTAGTGACTCTGTACCACTAAAAGACTCAAGCAATCATGTGGGGGAAGATGAGGATGCTGGGGGTGGGGTGAGGTTGTGAATGGAAGGAGGAACTTGCCTGATATGAGCCTGAATGGGGAATTATTAGACTTCTGTGTTGGTTATGGATTGACCATAATGAACACCATGTTCAAAAACAAGGCTTAAAATACAAGTCCCATGAGTAAGACAGTAAGTAAAGGCATAATCAGGAGAGTTAAAGGAGCCAGAAACTTTTTCAGAGGTAGGAAAGTATATTGATATAGCAGACATAACTGGCTGTACCTCTCCACACATAGTAGGTTTTAGAACTGGACATCCTGGTGGTTGATTTGATTGTTTCCAACTGCAAAGTTGCCACTTAAGAGGTCTCAAGTGGGTAAACTCACAGATCTCCAGATGGGCTTCATGCAACTAATGTCTATACAACTGGAAAGAGGAGCATCTCTGAGTGACTATGAAATGCACACAAAAAAACAAAGAAAAATATCTGTTGTTTGCAGATATGCACATAACAGCTATTCAGAGTATCTTGCTTGTTTGGAGACTATGATGCTAAGCTAGGATACCACCTATTGATTGTGTAGTTGGACATGACAACTTCAGTATTCATGTGGGGATTAACTGTGATTGATAGGAACAGCTTAACTAATCTAAATTTGATTGAGAAATTGTCATAACACATCCATAACGAGCACCATGTTTAAACATAATGGTGCTCATGACTGTATCAGAGTCCCTTGAGGCAAAGGTTGATGATACTAAATGCTGCTGTCACTGAGGTCAACATAGGTGCTGAGCTGTCAGCACATTAGCACTAGGGGGATGAGTTTGATTAGACACCCGGGCCATCAGCTGAAGAGACATATGAACACAGACTTGTAATGAGGGTATCCTGGGAATGCCTGGCATATGCACCTATGTCAGATGAACTCAGTTTTCTTCTGCTAACAAATTCTTCCATGAAACTGATGATGCTGGGGACATGGACTTTGATTTCACCCTGTTCAAGGTCTTAGTAGATGAGTCAACAAAACAGAGTTGTGGATAAAAGTGGATGGTACTTCTTAGTAACAGAACTAATCATGTCAAATAAAGAGGTATTCAGTTCAATAATGCTATGGGAAGTCTGTGACAGGTCAGGAAGATGACAACTGTAGCATTTACCAAAAGGCTATGGTATGGGAAGATGTTGGTGAAACCACAAAGAAAACATTTCAGATAATTTCACAATGGTTCTAGCCAATCATTCTGCAATGCATGATGGGTGATGAACACTACACAAACAGTTTTCTGCAGTGTTGCAGTATGACTTACCTTCAACTGAGCATTGTTTAATGATGAAAGGAACATTTTCAGGATCTCATGTTGTTGTCATTTGTCTTTTGGCTTTTCCCAGTAAGAGGTCGCCACAGCGGAACTCCAGTCCACTAATGATTGGTAGTAGATTTTTTTTTTTTTTTTATGAAATGCTGAGGTGCCAGCTCGACGCCCAACCTTCAGTGAAGGTACGCCCATTTACACATGTCTTTTGAATGCTACCCAACCGCGGGGAGGACATGCAGACTCCACACAGAAGGCACTCTCAAGCCAAGCCGAGAATCGAACAGGAGAACCTCTTGCTGTGAGGTAACAACGCTACTGCTGTACCACCACAGATCTCATAAAACTGTGAAAATACCCTTCCTTGAGAAAGCGATGCCAATATCAACCCGTGGGACTGTGTATTTTCAGTAGATTACTCACTGTGGCAATTAAACAATTACATTGTTGTAAATCATGGTAGTGGATAAGACACAGAAATGTCAAATGTAATGGACATTGATGGAATATTGTGATGTCAAGTCTTTTTGATGATGACAGGGAACAGAGGCAAAAACCCTTGGACTAACAAAATTGGTTGATAATACCCATTTTCAAAAAAACATACTCTAGAATATGCTTTTGATATCCAGTAATCATGGTGCTTATTTTCCTTGTCAGACTCCACACCAAGGAAGAAGAAAAGAGTCTTCAATTTATAACAAAGCATCTGATGTAGGAGGAACTATGGAGATTGCCTTCTGGCTATGGAACACTGGATCAGACTGCTTTGTTGTTAGATTGACAGTGGTACAGTAAAGTACATTTGCCAGTAGTGTATACATACATTATATAGACTGAAAGAAATCCTATTACTGTGTTCTGATAAATGTATTGTGGGACCTTTTACAACAGTATGGGGTTCCAGGTACACTGCTTCATGTCTTTTGTTCAGTATATAAGTAATGAGACTGATGTCCCCATTGCTCACAGTAAGATAGATACTTTGGCAATGAGAAAAGAATTTTACCATATGTTGGTTTATCTCCCCTCATGTTTCTGATTGCCATTTATAGGAATATTAATGTGCAATTAAGAACTGACAAGTATAGAGTTATAACTGCATTATGTTCACAAACAAGTGAAAATCTCTACAGTTCATTTAGTCAGCTTCAGTAACCTGACAATCAAAAATCTCATGGGAACAGAAAAACAAACAATAGCTTTTTTGCAGCAGGGGAAAACTGTTCTGTTCCCTGATGCCTACCTTATATATACATATAGGTTCACAGATTCACAGGTACTTACTATGCTATTGATCTGAGAAGATTTTTTTAGATGTCTAGTCCTGCATTCCCATGAAATTTTTAGGCTTGTAATTTAAGTATGAATAACCTAGAACATTTACATGTTACATGTTATCCCTATCCATAAGAGACAGGGGTCGTAAACCAAGAATGGATCTGTAGTTTCCCATCCATTTATCCAGATTATGTTTGAATAGAACAAGAGAAGTACTTTGCTTTATGCAAAGATGAAAACTATTCCAAAGAAGTGGAAAGTAGAAAGAAGATTGTTTGGATAAGCTCTGGATTCAATCCTGTCTTGGTTTGTGATTTACTTTGGAGTTGCCTGGTTCTAATGGTTAGGACAAAAGTGCATGAATTAATTTTAAATTATACTCAGCTGAATCATGCATGTTGTGGTGTGGAAAATAAACGTTGCTGTTTGCAGTGGACATTTGTCATAAAGTCTTTGCTTCTCCGGGCTGTAGACTACTTGGGGTTCTCGTTGGTGGTTATTGGTGGTCTTTGGTCCCTTATACCACTTATCTTTTACTCCAGATCCCTCTGGTGTAGCGCCTACAGCCACTATGGACTAGGAATTGGGTATCTCCTCTGTGGCTGTTGGGATCCTCTCAGTTGGCAAGGGAAAAGCACTCTTGTCAGTCCTGATAGAGGGAGACGAGAAGTCTTTCCTGTTTAGTTAAAATGTTGCTCCCTTTCCTGGGAAACTCCTGCTGGCATTAACAACCCTGTTGGCCCCATTTTTCCACTTAAAAAGAAGCAGAAAACTAAACATTTATCTTATAGTGATCACATTTCCCTTGACTGTAGAAGTTTATTAGACCTGGTTCAGGGTCTACTTTATGTTATTGATCCTTTTTATGAAGTTGTTTTTGGAAAAAGAAGAAAGGAACAAGAAAAATTATGCATCTTTTAAGATACTCAAGATTCTAACTCTGGACAGGAACAAGGAGACAAAGGCATGGTTTACTCCTCAGATTTCTGATTCAGATTCAGAGGAGAGCACAGTAACTGATTCACCCTGTGGGGGTTTCTGTTTCTCTGAGACTATTTCCAGAATATGTCAGTGTTTTCGTACTAGAACCTGTACTCATTCCTGTAGTTCTGTCAGCTTTGGATGATGTGTGTATTACTGCCTGCAATTTTCCTGATAGCCAGCCTTCTGCCTCTAAAAATGTAGATTGATTGTATAAAGCTCCCCAGTTTTAAGTTTTTATACACTTTTCCTAAAAGTGACCCAACAGCTATAGCAGCTAATCCTACTGTTGCTAAGCATTTAAATAATTACAATCCTTCACTTTCTGACAAGGATGGGAAGTAACTGGCAATGGTATGGGGTGAAAGTGTATGCTGCTAGAACTCTGAATTTCAGAATTTTAAATTGTCAGGTTCAAATGTTAAAGTTTAGTTTGACTTATTGTTAAAATATGAGGAATGTTTTATCCGCAGTTTCTTCTTGTGAGGAAGAATCTGCTTTAAATGTTTTAGGCTCTTCCATCTCACAGGTCACAACTCATTGTTTACAGTATGTGAATGGCTCAGCTGATACTTCTTCCAGGGCTATGGCCACTGGTAATGTTTTGAGAAGGCTTTTCTGGATACATTCTCAGAACCTCACAGAAGGTGTGAAAATTAAATTTTAAATTTGTTTTTAGATAGAGATTTAGTTTTTGTCCCTCTGTTGCAGAGGTTCTCAAAAAGATTGATGAAAGGGTTAAGCTGATATAGTGAATTTATTAGATTTATTGGCCTTCCTTTTCCACATTTTTCAAGCAATTGTCTACCTACTTGTCCAGTTTTGTCAAGAAACAAAATCAACAGTTTCAGCACAATTCTGACAAACAGACATTTAATTAGCAATGGCAAAGGAGTTCAAAAAATAAGGGACACCCCCCCCCCAAAGAAAGAAAGAACATTATATTAAATCAGAATGATTATTTAAAGGACCACATCCACTTCTTCCACCCTGGCAGCCCCTTTTACCTTCCAGAAAGACTGAATCTCCACTTCTCTCTTTGAAGTAGATAGTTTCAGATAAATCTGTTCTGAAGGTCATTCATCAATGTTACAGATTGCAGTGGGAGAAAGTTCCTCCTTTTCAGTGGGTAATTCCTCATCCACCAGACCAGAATTCCCTATTTCCCCCCTGTCCTTCAACATAGGTTGTTTCAGGGAGTAATTGAGAGGCAGTTCCTCCTTCCCACTTTGGGAAAGGTTTTTATTCAAGGATGTTTTTAGAGCCAAAGAATGACATTTCCTCTAGACCAGTTTTGGATCTTTCCTTCCTAACCAATTTGTGAAAGTGACCAAGTTCAAAATCCTGTGATTTCACAATCTATTATTTATTCACCTTTTTTCTAAGTTGTTTGGTAACACTAAGTGTAAAAGATCCGTATTATCACATCCCAATTCATCTAGATTTCAGGTATGTCTTAAGGTCTTGTGTATCTGGATAACATTATTAGTACTCTGCCTTACCCATTGGACTCTCCACTGCATCAACAGTGTTCACAAAGTGTCTACTCTGGTTATAGCTTTTTGTGGGCTACAGGGTATCCACATTTTGCCATATTTAGGTGACGTACTTACCTTTGCAGAAACTTTTTAAATGAAGTGTCAGGAATCTCTCACTTGGGTGAACGATCTCTTACACAAGCTGGGATACCAAAAGAACAATAAATTTTTTATTTTACTCTATCACTCAAGATTGTATTACTGGGGTGTCTGGTAGATACCACAGTTCAAAGTGCCTTTCTTCCACAAGAAAAAATAGAGCTATAGCTATAGCTATTTTAAGGGTTTTTCACTCAGATTTCAGTTTCTGCAAGGCGATATCTCAGGATCTTGGGTCACATGGCATCTATGATTCTCATAATACCCTTGGCAAGACTACACATGAGAAAGGTGCAATGATATCTGAAGTCTTTTGGTCCCAGCACCAGTACCCACTATGTTTACAAATCCCAGTTCTGGGATTTGTCAGAAGATAAATCTCATGGTGGAAACAGCAAATATCCATAAATCCAGCCCCCTCATTCCAAAGCAGTCAGTCATCACAGATGCTTCGGTCTTTACTTGGGGAGCAGTTTCAGTACGGATAAAACTGCAAGATGTTTGGGACACCAAGCCACATTGCAAGCACATAAGTATAAAACAGAAGTTTGCTGTAATCAAGGCAAAAAGCTCTCTGAATCATCTTTGGTTCCCTGGACCTCTTCATGATAATACAGAAATTATCACAGTCAGGTGGTACATCATGAAGCAAGGGGAACCAGGTCTTACCCTTTTGAATACTAGCCTTGATAGCTTGGGATATGGCTTTATGGCACAGTCTCATTCTAAGCACCCTACATCTCATCAGAGCAAAACTGTGTGGCAGACAAGCTGAGCAGGACAAGGACAGGATCTGAATTGCATTAATTTAATTTCTACTGCTTTTTTATTGCTTGTATTTCACTTGGTCTGGGGGCCTTAGCCTTGCAGTATAACTCACACAAATGAGAAAATTGGGAATTGCTGAAGGATCTGAGACTCATTTATTACATTTCTGCTATATTTTTTCTGTTTGCATTTTACTTAGTCTAAGAACCTTAGTTTTGTAATATAACTCACAATAGTTAGAGAATTGTGAATTACTGCAGGACTTGAGCCTTATATGCACAATTGTGCTGCATTTTAATGTTTACTGATTGCATTCCTCTCTAACTTATCTCCTATACATGTAATGAGCTGTCCAACAGTGATTTTCAGTGCCCTGTATAGTCACAGACATGTAGAGCTGTAATTTTCCATGTAAAACTTTCTCTGCTGTTTTCTCAAGTACAGAAACAGGCTGTTCATAAGGTAAAACAGTAGGAAGCCTGCTAAAATGAAACAAGGTTACTTACAGAAACAGGCTGTTTCTAAGGTAAAACAGTAGGAAGCCTGCAGTTGTTTGCTTTGTGGTTAGCCCACCCTGGAAACCATCACACCACCAATTAGACAATGTGATGTCTGAGACAAGAGTTTACAATTAGGAGCAATAACGAGCACCATTTTTAAAATGTCTCACTTACTTCCGCTATAGTCCAGAATGACTGTGCTAGCCAAGTAAGTCAATTGTTGTTTATCTGCATTATATGCACTGCTTTTTTCTTACTTGTATGATTAATTGTAGTCAAAACCCTGATGACTAGGATTGGTTATTATAGCATATATTGAATAATCACTAAGTGGCACCAATGATTGTTTTGGCGTGTATAGAGCTGTTAGCTGTGTCTGATACATGTCTTGAGCTGTTTCCTTTTGCTAGTAATGAGAAAATCTGATTGCAGATATTGCAGTATGTACTATCTATGTAGATATTGTAGTACTGTTCCCTTTTGCCAGTAATGAGAAAATCTAATTGTAGATATTGCAGATGAAAGCCACGTGTATGTTAAATTGTGGCTGAATGCTCTGCATGTGTGACTTATTAGCGGTACCCAGTAAATTTGCTAAGATCATTCTGTGCGATTCCTCACAGAGTATCTCAACAGCTAATAGCAGGAAGACTGACGATTTTGGTCATAGAACCAAGTTTCTAGATCTATGGTAATAGGACCACTGTATAAGTAACAAGTTACTCGCTGTACCTGCTGCATGTTTTATGTATTGTTATCTGGTTTCTCGCTGAATCTCTCTGTCTCACCATTTTTCTTAGTCTCTGAGTTAACGGCATCTTTTCATTTGAATTAGAGCCCTGCAACTTTCAAGTGACAACCCGATCGACTGATACAGACCCTCCATCTGAACACTGACATAAGCAATGTACGTGTTACTCTCAAAAAACAGAGACTTATCTGCTTAATTAGCTTAATACTTTGTGAATTCCTAATATAATTTGGCTTGCACTCTGTTCAGACTGTTAGCTCCCTGGTATAGCAAGAAAAACGCAAGTCAGTTAACAGGATCTCCCTCACACTATACTTAGTTTAATCTGCAGAAGTACGGAATTGAAGTATATTCCCTACAAAAATTAAACAAAGTTACTTACAGAAACAGGCTGTTCATAAGGTAAAATAGTAGGAAGCCTGCTAAAATTAAACAAAGTTACTTACAGAAACAAGCTGTTTCTAAGATAAAACAGTAGGAAGCCTGCAATTGTTTGCTTTGTGGTTAGCCCCGCTCCATTCACCCTCACTATGCTTGGGCTCACTACGCTCCCCTACCCTGCCCCCAATTCTCACCTACCCCCACTACCTCTAATTTTATATCTAACTAACCACTCCCACTACTCCCTCAACCAATCCCCAAGCTAAACTACTCTCTCTCTTCTAAACTCCAACTACCAATCACCTTACCTCCTCCTACTCACTGTCCACTTATCCAATCCTTGAAGATGTACTCTATCATTAGTTCAGCATGCCCTCTAAACCATCTAACACTACTTATACTCCTCCCCATCCTACTAGGTGCATACTACCAAACCATCTATGAAAAACAATACCTCCTTGGCTATGACTACCCCAAACCCAGACCACAACTTCCCCACCCAGTTGCACTATCCCAAATAAATTAGACCTTAATATTCAAATTTACCACAAGCCATTTAACAATCACACAAATAAAGCTAAAGTTTACCTAACTCCACTAAAACTAGATGCTATCTATACTTAGTTCTCAAATTAACCAAACTAATAGCAAGTATCCAGGCTAAAATACTAAAGGATAGAGACATTCACCCTAACTCAGGCCACCTAATTAACACCTGCAGAATCAACAATCCCCTTATTCTCACCTACCTCCAGCAAAGATCCTTATCTAATATCATGGTAATTCATCTGAACATTAGAAACATTAAAAACAAACTACAGGACTTATATGCTCTCATAGATACATATAACTCAGACATTCTTGGTCTTTCAGAAACCTGACTAAAACCTGCCATAGCAGACAAAGAAATTCTCCCTCCAGGCTATAACATTCTAAGGTCAGACTGCATAGGGAAAAAGGGAGGAGGGGTAGCACTTATATACAAAAACACCCTTGAAATGATCAAAGTAGCCCCTGACCTTCCCACATACAATAATGCAGAGATCTTAACCACCAAAATTAAAATTAACAACAGGAAACATATCAATATTGTCTGTGGATACATCCCCCCAGGTAATAAAATAGGTACCTTAAAAGGTATTCTCAATGGACTATCTAACTCTAATCCCCAAGAAACTATTATTCTAAGAGATTTTAACATAGACTGGAACCTATGTTCCTCACAAACCCCAACCACCCACATTAACCTATATGGGTTCTCCCAACTAATAAAATCTTCCACTATATTCAATAAAACAAATAACAAAGGAAGTGTCCTAGACTGGATACTCACTAACCAACAACTTCAGAACTACATATCAGTAACCCTCCCAGATGACAGATCACCTCCCCATCTTTATCATAAAAACAAAACTAATAAAATCCATCAGCCTATTTATCAGACAATCAGGAATAAAAATAATTTCAATCCCTACAGCTTCCAGTCTGATCTAATTAATTGTAATTGGTCCATACTCAGCCATTTGCCATTAGATGAAGCCATAAACTACTTTAATTCCACCTTTCTCTCTATCCTAGTCTCACATGCACCCCCACATACTTATAGAGCTAAACCTAAAACAGCACCTTGGCTTCTTAAAAGTACACAAATAAAAATGTCTGAAAGAAACTCAGCCTGGTCCAAATAGAGAACCACCAAATCTATAACTGACTTGCTCTACTACAGGCAACTTAGGAATGACACAACAAGAGCTATTCTAAAAGACAAAAGAGATTACTTCCATAACCTGCTAAGTAAGCATCAAAATCAACTGCAAAAGTTTTGGGCAGGTATAAATAAAATATTAAGACCTGGCAATGTTACCACACCAACACCCTCTTCTCTGGCAGGGACTAACACTGATAATCTACCAGCTACTTTCAATAAATTCTTTACTGATACCATACTCATCCTAGCCAAACAGCAAACATACACATCTACTGATGGTCTGGAACTAAATGTCACCAATGACAAGATGACCTTTAGCTTACAACCTGTCCCCACCACTTACATTAGAAAACTCTTGACTAAATTTAAACCAACTACCTTTGCTGCTGTCCAGCTCCCAGCTGAATACTTACAATTGGCAGCTGATGTCATTGCTATCCCTATCTCAATCCTAATAAATAGGACAATCACTGAAGCCACCATTCCCAGCATCTGGAAGCTATCACATGTTATATCTCTGCATAAAGGTGGAAACTCTTAGTTATCCAACAATAGGTTTATAGCCATCCTCTCACCATTAGCCAAAATCATGGAAAAGTATATTCATAGCCAGCTTATGCACTACCTAATCCAGAACAAACTTCTCACAAACTCACAACATGGCTTTAGACCCAACCATAGCACCACAACAGCATTGCTATAATTCACAGACTCCATCAACCAGAATAAGAACAATGGTAAAATCTCATCAGTTTTTTTTAGACCTTTCTAAAGCTTTCGATATAGTCAGTCATAACAAGCTAATACTCTCTCTTCATAAACTTTCCTTACATAAACTATCAACTGGTTTCAACATTGCCTTAAAGGTAGAAATCAGGCAGTGATCTGGCAAAACAGACTCTCCACCCTTTTATCTGTTTCATTAGGAGTTCCACAAGGCTCCATATTAGGTTCTCTACTATTCTCAGTCTTTGTTAATGATCTACAGTCAGCCACCCCTGAAGCTACCTGTATACAATACGCAGACAACTCTACTTTGGTCTGCTCAGCCAACTCCCTCCCAAAACTCCATTACTGGACCCAGAAAACATTTAACTTAGTTGAAATCTGGTTCTCTAGCAGACATCTACTACTAAATGCTAACAAAACCAAGCTATTGCTGTTCTCTCCAACCCATCACTCTCCTCAGGTCACCTTCAGAATCACATCTAACAACAGTGCCATAATATCCCGATAGTCACACCAAATTACTTGGGGTACTAACTGGCATCAATCTGAAATTTGACCTTCATGTTAACCAAATAATTAAAAACACCATTAAAAAACTGGGCTCACTATACAGAAACAATTCTTAACCCTTTTGGCCAGAACCAACACAGCATGCACCCACCTACTTTCCACTCTCTTATATGCCTCCCCCATTCTCACTAACCTCTCAAAAACCAAACTAAATAAGTTAACTGTCTGCTACAACCATATCACTAGATTTGCTACAGGGTCTACCTATCACACACATCATTATCAAAATCTAAAACTAGTAAAATGTCTCGAGTTTCCCTACCTACTACTCTACAATCAGCTTACAACAGCCCATAGAATACTTTACCAACCAGACAGAGTTCCAGGAATACAACCCTTAATTACCCTTCACACCAGTACCAGACCACTGAGATCTAATGATGAATTAATGGTCAAGACCTCTAAATCCTGTAATCACGTTGGTGACTCAGTATTCTCCAACTACATAGCAAAAACTTGGAACTCGCTCCCTCCTGCCTTAACCATCGAACCCTCTCTAACAAAATTTAAGATTGCAGCAAAAAATTATTTCACCAACCACTGGATATGTACCTGCTCTAGCCCAGGTTAATCTCCCTCCCTCCTTCCCTCAGTCTACCTGTCTAATATGCTCCTTGCTTTATATGTTTTCTCATCCTCATTTCTACTGGCATTTCTACTCAGATATTATATTGCTCCCTATACCTTACTACCCAAACTTACTCTCTAATTTTCTCCCAGCTTATTATCTCCTGCAATCTTTCTATGTATGAATTGTTATCTGAACTGTTGGTATTATACTTTTAACTGTATTTGTTAAGTTAATCTTGTATTTCTGGAGCTTTTCTCCCAGGCCTCCACTGAAAATGGATATGTATCCAGTTGGACTTTCCCAGTTAACAAATGTAAAATAAATAAAAAATAAAAATAAAAATCTAGCTGAGTGTAGCTAAGCTAGTCTGCCCACTGTGAAGCACTACTCCAAGAGTTTTGTTTTATATCAATCCTAGGCTTCTTCTCCCAGTCCAACAACTCCAAACCTTGATTGCACTGCCCTTCTTAGATCACAAAATAGAAGATCCATAGCCATGGATGTGCACTTTCCTACTGTCTGTGTAGCCAGCCCAGTGGAAATGGGTATCCTGACACAATGTAGCAATTGCTTCATGTTTATTGACAGCCACCTTATTCGTAAGCAGACTGGCGCAGTATGTGAGAGATGTAATTACACTATGTCTTTGGAAACAAAATGTTGCGTAAAGACACTGACATCTACAAACAGGTTGCAAGTAACATACACTACACCTACTGTGGATCAGACACATAGACTCACATAAGCTGAGGCTCTTAAATGCAATCTACCCAAACCTCAAAGGTGACCCATATGCTCCACTCAGCAAACCTCCCAAACACTGTACAAAGACAACACTCCCCAGGACACATACAATCACATCTCACAATGTCTCACCCTCCAAGCCTTTAAGGCAAACTGCCACACAACCCAATATATTGACCACCGGAGATTGTATTCTGAGACACACTGATGACTCCCTCACCAAGCTGAGCAAGCAGACCATCATGGTCAGTTGCCTATCAGGGGAAGTATCACCAGATCACACATGCACTCAGGATTTTGAGCCATAAGTACCAGTATGACTCTGTCTTAGTCCATGTGAGTGTTACTGACCTGAGATATACCTCCCTGGACTACATGAAGAGAGACAGATTGTGTCCCAGGCAGGTATCAGCCTAAAACTGAGTAGCATTCTACCTTCTCCAAGGATGATACCACAATATAAACAGAAGAGGATTGATTTTAACAATTGGCTTAATTAATGGTGTTATTCTAAAGGGGCCCAATATTTATCAGCTTGGGAGGACATGATCGAGAATGCATTATCTACCCCTTTTTAGACAATGTCAGTCTGCTAAACCTTTCAAAGTAGTAAATTCTATGCAAGATAAACTAAAGGTATTACTGCTCAATGCTAGGAGTAGCAACAAAAATTTCCATTTCCTGGGAGCATTCTTCACCCTGGAGAGTTTAGACATCTATGCAATTAATGAGGCATGGTTTAAAGTTGCAGAAGGCACCCCAGCAGTACAAGGCCATAATGCCTTCTATACATTTAGACCAGCTACTGCACTAGAAGGGGTAAGAGGCAGAGGTGCATCTATCAGACCTCTCAAACAATCGGGGACAAATTTCAACAGACTCAGGGACAAGTCACAAAAAAATCAGGGACACTTTTAAAATATTAGTGCTATTAATTTGAAACATTGACAGAATCAGAGCATATGAATTAATGCACATTTTCTGAAGTAAAAGAAGTCTATAACTCTTAATTATTGTCATTATTCATTAAGTGTAATTCACCACCTTTCCTCCAAAAGTCACTAGTTTTAGGAGGGATTAAGAGGGACAGGGCTAACATTTGAGTCAAAATCAGGGACTGTTGAGAGGTATGGCATCCATCTACATAAAAAGTAAGCATACCTCAAGATTGGTCAAACAATATGACATGTATGAGTCACTCCATGTCCAGCTAACCTTATATTAATTCTAGTACCATATCCTTGCTAGCTATAAGTCCCCATATATGCCCCAGGATAATCATATATAGCACATATTTGAATGTACTGGGGACACTCAGAATTCAACCCAGTACCATACTCATGGGTGATTTCAACTATCTCACCATAAATTTGGGTATGTACACAACCATTAACATACAGGCTCAAAGATTATTGGATCTTGTCAATACAGACACCAAAGAACAGCTAGTGTGCACACCTACTAGAGATGCAAATATCCTGGAAATGGTGCTCACAAATATGAGGGAACACTGCACTCCCCCCTTGTGTAATGTCCTCACTTATCAGATCAGATCACAGAGTGTTCACCCTTAAAATAACTATAAAGGCTGAACTCCCAGCAAACTGCAGAACCTTTAAGAACTTGGAAGTGTTTATGGAAGCCCTATACAAGCATGTAAATAATTTCATAGAAACAGCAGAACCACACCAAAATAAATGTCAAAAGCAAGCCCATGTGATGGATACCCAGTAAAAATAGGTTGTACATCAAAAGAAAGAAAATCCTGTCCAAAAAATAAGAAGAGCTACACCCAAAAGACAAGAAAACTCCCTCATCACTCTCAACAAGCAACTCAGGGGTTAAACAAGTCCACCAAAGCCAACTTTGAGGCAAAAATAGTCTCCCAGGCTATGGATAACCATAAAGTATTTTTCAGTTATGTATACAAGTTTAAAGGGAGCACCCAACATTGTGCTGATAGTAAATGGAACTTCCTAAACTGAACCAGGGGATACAGCAAATTTGCTGGCCAATAAATGTAGCTTCAATTTCACTCCAATCCCCCCAGAAATGCCCTCTACCATTTCTCCTCCAATGGTCCCTAAAGAACCGATTCTCACAGCACTGTCTAGAGCTAAAAACACAACATCAATGGGTCCTGATAATATCTTCGGATACCTTCTAAACAGCTTGAAACATGACCTGTCAGGCCCATTGAATATCTGTTCAATGACAGCCTCAAGGCAGGTATCATTCTTAGGGAATGGAGAACTGAAATGGCCATCCTTTTACACAAAGGTGGAGCATCAACAGACGCATAAGTTTGACTAGTCGTATATGTGAGGCCATGGAAAGAATTATCATGGACCTGATAAACAAAGACATAGGAAATTTTCAAACACTGGACCCATCCCTGTTTGGTTTCATTATGGGCAGGTCATGCCTACTAAACTTGGTAGACTTCTCTGAGAAAGTCACAAGAGCCATGGATGAGGCAAAATATACATAGTGCCTACCTTGATCTGGTAAAGGCATCTGACACAATGCCTTACTCAGGTATTATAGACAAATGCACACATTTAGGTATAAATCCCTATGTCACCCAATGGATAGACAAATGACTCACAGATTGAACACATGAAGTTAGGGTGGAAGTCCATCTCCACCAAAAGACCTATTCTAGTGGTGTCCCACAGGGCTTAGTACTGGAACCTCTCCTGTTTGGAATATACTTCTATGAAGTCAAGGCAAATGTAGAGGGGCTTTGGCTTACCAAATTTGCTGACTGCAATCTGGGTGCAATCATTAAATCCCTCAAAGATGTAGACATCCTCCAGGAGTATCTGACACAAACAAATAACTGGTGACAGAAACATGGCCTATAACTCAATGCAAAAAAAATGCAGTTATACCCTTTGGGAAGACAACCACCCCCGCAAATTACAACATTTTTTACACTCCCCTAAGAATAGATCCAGTTGTAAGAGACTTGGGAACTCAGGTTGAGAGCAATATGAACTTTGATCAGTATGTGTTCATGGTAGTGAGAAAATACTTCTATATGGTGCAACTTATAAGTAAGGGCATGCCATCCAGATCTAAGAAAATCACAGTCCTACTATAGTCAGCCCTCATTAGGCCAGTAATCAAGAACAATCCATCTTTTGGCAGGTACTTGACCATGCATTTTTAACAGTGGGACCTGCCAAAAATATTCCTTATTAAAAGAATACAGGGTGTAAATAATATGTTCTATCTGGACCACCTCAAAGTCCTGTTCCTGGACTCTGTCTCCTACAGACTACTGAGGAGTGATCTGTGCCTACCCTACAAGGCATTGTCTGATTCAGCACTGATGGATCTTCTACACATTCACAAAACAAACAGCAATATAATTACCTGAACTAGGGATCTAACATAAACAAAACATATTGGAGAACGGGTATGTGTCTCAGAGGTTACTCCTTCTCTGGAACAGACTCCTCATTCATATGAAACAGAGCTCTTCCCTATGCCTGTTCAAACAGAGTTTGGACGAATGGAAGAGAAATCACAAAATCACCCCTGGCTTGACATCTGTGGCCCTTATGGACAGAGGTAGTTTATAGATGCCCCAAGGTACAGGCATATACCAAAGCCATTCCAGCCTGTGGGCATTAATAACTGGGAAAAATTGGGGCATGAATGACTAGGCTTAAAAAGGCTCTAAGGTCATTAGCCTAGTAACTTCCTATGATCTTATGAACTTATTTGTGTGAGTTACTAAAGTATAACTTTTATTACTCCTCTATCAAAGTTCATGTATCAGCCATTTCAGCATGTCTTGACATGGATCCCCCTCTTTCAATGCATTCTCATATGAAAATGTTTTTGAAAAAGTTTTTGCATAACACAGCCACAAAAAAAAAAAAAAAAAAAACAGTTGTTCCTCCTTGCAATCTTTAGTTTTGTGTTATAGAAGCCAAGACTTGCTCAATTTGAACCTGCTCATCAGGCTGCCATGAGGTTTTTAACATGGAAAGCTGTTTAACATATTGCTCTGAGCTCTGCAAGAACAATGTATGAGCTGCAAGCTCTTGTGATGAGTCAGCCCTATCTTATTTCCACAAATACAAGGCTTGTTTGAGAACTAATACTTCTTATATGCCTAAAGTGGTATCCAAGTTTACTTTACGTCAAACTATCTATCTCCTCACTTTCTTTCCTGAACTCATAAATGAAGCAGAAAGGATAGCCCTACTGTGGATGTCCACAGATAGCTCTGGTATTTTCTTGCCGCAGTAAAATATTTCAAATCTTCATATCAGTTGTTCATTTCTTGTTAAGGTAAGAAGAAGGGCCAACCTGTATCTAAGCCCACTATTTCCAGATGGTTGTCTCATGCTATTATCTTTTATTACTCTCTCCACAATCAAACTATTCCAGGCAGGGTCAAGGCTCACTCTACCACAGCCTTGGCTTCAGTTATGGCTTTCTGGAAAGGGCTGGATAATAGACGTTTTCTAGAAGCTGCAAGTTGGTCCTCTGTTATATACTTGTACAAAGCACTATAAGCTTGATTCCTTCTCTATGTCTAGATGGAGCTTTGCAAGGACCATTCTCCAGGGGTTCTTGGACTTTTCTCCTTCCACCTCCCAAATATAGTAAGCTAGGGTAATCTACAAAAGCAAAGTGTAAAAAGGTCACATGGAGAAACCACTGATTCCTCCTCCCCTTTCAGGGCTCAGCTTTCCTGTCAAAGTTGGCATGAGATCTGTGAAGGGCTTGGCAATGAACTCAGTCTTTTAGGCATCTCTGCTCATGCTACCTAATGGTTATGGTGCATGGAAGGTGCCCTGAAACTTTGGAAGCTGACCTTTTTTATATCCTTGGCAGAATATAACATGTAGCTAAGGCTACTGCAACAGTGATCATTCAAGAAGCTACTGTTATGGTAACTTTACTTAAACAACTGCCCTTTCCTACTCAAGTTACTACAACCTTGAGTATTCTTACTACAGGATAGTAGGAAACAGATCAATGGAATAAGTGGAAGGAAAAAATGGGGTCTATATTATATCATCGAACACTTAAAAAAACGAACGCTGATTGATCGACCTAATTTAAGTGAAAGCTTACAATCTCGAACTGTCAGATCAGCGATTTATTTCCCAGGGAAAAAAATCGCTGATCCAAAACACATACACACAACACAAGCACACCAAACAAACAGAAATCCTCACACATACACCTAAAATCTGATACCTAACCCTACACTAAACTATGCACACACCACTAACTACCCACTTACCTTAACCCAAACCCTAACCCTAAGGTCTGTCACTATCGCACACTCACCTCACCCGCTCCCTAACCCTAACTCACTTAAATCCGCCCTAACCCTCATATCCACTCAATCGCACACACACCTAACCTGAGCCCTAACCCTAACTCACCTAAATCACCGTAACACTCACATCCACACAATCGTACACTTACCTGAATCCGACCAGTAACTTTCCACCATAACACTGAAAATACCGAAGCAACAGAAATGGACAACCAAATTCTTTCCCTAGGAAAAAATTTGAGTTTCTGCTGCTTCGATATTTTGTAGTTTCGCGAAAATAAATTTGATCAATCAGCGTTCACTTTTTTAAGCGTTCGAGGATATAATATAGACCCAAAAAATGCTAGTGCTAGCAATATTCTCCTGTTATTCATTTATCTATATTGGAATGTTTAAGAAAGTAATTCATCTCAGTTTGAAAGTTTTTAGGACATTAGTAGTTTTCTTTTAGCTGTTACCTGAATACTGTTTTTAAACTCTCTTGTGACTCTATAACTACATAAACACCAGCTACTAGGACTGAAGTTTCAGTTGTATTATTTATGATGTTGCACACTTTATTATAACATTTTGAAAGAATGGAAGAAAATGGCTTATATACTTATGAAACAAAGAATTATACTTGATTGTATTTCAAGAGCAATGCTGAATATTACTCACTGCATGTATATACAATCCAAAGGAAATGTGATTAAAACACTGAATTAGAAAAGAATGTACTTGATACAATGTGTGGCTGAATACAGACAGACAGACACACAGACACACATGTGCACGCACAAAGAATTCATGTTTATATTTAGAGTTCACACATTTTCTGATATAATAAGAGTGCAACTTTATTGTGCTGCTCTTGGGCTAGGGCAGTGCTTGGGTGGTCAGCCAGATATCTATTCATATTTGAGCAGCAGTCATACCACAAACAGTTTCAAATGTCAGACATTTAGCATGATTTATGGGTTTGGGAAGTAGTACTCTGTCTATGAATTTAATTACACACCATTTTATATTTTAGGTGACCTGAACTTAGAACATGAGAAGTGGGCCTTTACAACAGAGATTTAGAATGGCAATGTAATTTAAATGTCAGTAACATGGCAAACATTATAACAAATACAGACTATACCAATATCCAAAAGCCAGAATAAGAGTCGAGTATACCAGAGTGATAATATTTATTTCTTGTGCCAAGCATTTACTGCAGTCAGATTGCTGGTCTGGCAACAGCTTTGCAGTCACTGAGCTATTTACATGACCAGGTCTATCACAAAACATACAGCAGTTTTAAAAGTGGCTGTTGAACTATTTCATTAAACTTACCCAAGTCTTAAATAATTTTATCTGGCAAGGAATCATCTGATAAGAGTCTGGAAAATGTTTCTGTATGTTGATTTGCTCTTTTTTCTTTTCTTGTATATATAAAACATCACATTTGATTAGACGTATGAATGGATGCCATTTCAAAAATAATTTAGAACTGACACCACATCATTTCTGTTACTTACATTAGCTGAAAACCACATTCATTTGTTCTAGATTATATAATTATATAGAGTAGCAAGCAAATGACCACACACTGCCAGATTATCTTCACAATATTTCCAAAGTAAAATAAAGATGTCATCTTAGTGCCTGGCTATTAACTCATCAAAGTGGCACTCACATAGGGAGTTGTAATGATTTTGTTTTCCATCAACAGAGGGAATCTCTGATGCATTTTTGGCAACAGGTCTGCATCACATATCATGTATGTCATAGATAGCTTCTTTCCTGACTATATAGTACTTTATTTATTAGCATTTGATTGCCAGGAAAGCTCGACTGGGCCTTGACAGGCCCCTTTTCAGTGGAGGCCCTGGGGAGAACAACTCCACAATAAACAAATGTTACAGGATGTCACACAATACAACACAATACAAAAACAGCAAATGTTGAAAGTCCCATACAAAATCCAAAGGTTGATATATAAAGAAAAAACAAAACAGAAGAGAGATATAGCTTATATATCATTATTCTACAGAGTTACATTTTAACAAACCGTTCAACACGTGCCTTAAATCCACAAACTCAGAAAAGGAACACAAAACGAGTAGCTGAACACCAGGATGACATGTTTTTTATCTGGAAGGCCTCTCCCTCCCTCATACCGAACTTCTTAGATTCACTTACTAAGATGACACCCTTTCTAGAGTTCACATTTAACTTGCAGGAATCCTCTATTAGCTTTCTTGATATCCTTATCAAGAAGGATTGTCTGAAATCTAAGTATAAGAGTTTCATCTATCGTAAACCTACTTACTCTAATGCATTCTTGCATTTTACGAGTTCCCATCCTGGCTACCAAAAGAAAGCCATAGTTAAAGGTCAGATGGTCAGGGCAGCCAGGATGGTCTCAGACTTTGAAGATTTTTTGCACGAATGTGAATTTTTAAGTAGCATGTTTACTAATAGAGGGTATCCCGAGTTTTTATTAAACGACATTAAGGCAGAGGTTATTACTAAAAGAAGAGATGGTTTCTACAAACCTATACTATGTATTGAAACCACAGGGTTGGTTAACGCCGATGGTTCTCTTCCTCCTTCGTCTTCTTCCCCACTTCAAATTGCATCAAGTTCAGTCAGTGTTCATTTGTATGAATCTGACTTGAGATTTTTTTGTACATATTCTACTGACCATTTTGAAATTAGAAAGGTACTAAACAAATGTTGGGCACTTATCAATGAAGACACATTCTTGATGCAAAGATTAGGGGAGATTCCAAGAATTACTTTTAGAAGGGGGCAGAACTTAAAAAGTCTGCTTGATTAAAACCGAAGTGTTTGACCCAATGTCATGTTGGAACAACGAAATGTGGTTCTTGTAACCAGTGCAAGTATGTCCTGACTGATTCAAAGGTCAAGATTAGGGACACTGTATATAAAATCACGGAGAGGTTTAATTGTGAATCTACTGGAGTTGTTTATGTGGCTTTATGCCAAAAATGCCCTGCCTTCTATATCGGAAAAACGAAAAGAAAATTTAAGCAGCGGATGTATGAGCACGTTTATGCCATATCTAAACAAGATGGTAACAATGCCCTGGCTAGGCATATTTGTGCCAGTCTGGGGCATTGTTTTAAATTTATGGGTTTGGGCAAGTCACTTAGTAACAACTTGAGTGGCCCCTGGCAGATTCACCTTGAAGTAAAAGAATTGTATTGGCAGTTAAGAACATAGGCATATGTTAATCCAGGCTTAAATGAATATGTTTCCGTGGCTCCTGTTTTGAAATTATTGTCTAATAACAGATGAGCGGTTGGTTTGATTAAACTTTTTATTAAATTTCTGAGATTGTGGTAACAGAAAAAACATTTTGCATTGAAATGTTGCTTTGAAATAGGTAGTGAGTGACCCACTTATATAATTTTAATTGGTTAATTTTATTTATTTATTAAATATTGCATTATTTAATATTGCTATTAAATATTGCAGTTATATAAACATATGTAATACACAATCCATGTTATAAGTATTTTTGAATGTATGCATCTGTTTTTAGTAACATAGCAGTACATGGTATTACATAAATGTATATACATTGTTTATACATAAGTACACATATTTTACATACATATTTATTTACTTATATACATTTTTTACACATCTATTTTTTACATATACATTTTAAATATATAAATAGACATATATATATATATATATATACATATATATTTTTATATAAATGCACACATTTTTATGTTTAATTAACATTAAGGATTGTGTAATATAAAACATACCTACTGGAATAAACAAAATAAAATTGATTTGTGATTTTTATATATAACTTAAACTTTAAATTTTAAATTGCTGTATAATAGATGGAGTGTTGTGATTAGTTATATAGGAAGTTTATTTAGGATTTATAATTTTGCATAGCCTTACACAAAAGGAACACTTGTTAATTTGACTGAGGCTTGCATTATTGACTTCTGTTAAATTAATTGATTCATTAATTCATTAATCAATTAACAATGTAGTATTTAAACCATGATTGTTGGCTTGTGTATGTTGTCTGATGAAGGTGGGACATCGAGCTCACCGAAAGCTTGGTTTTGTACTTGGCTCACGTTTATTTGTTAAATAAATAACCCTTGGGAGTGTAGAGTTACATTTTAGTTTTACTAAGTAGCAATGGTAATGTTAAGAATTTCCATTAGGTTAATAATCAGGAGGAATAGAATATATGTAGGGCAAACATAGATAGCAGATTTTTTAGTAAAAATGTCTAGGTGTGGCTAAGATAATATGTCATCTGATGAAAGCCCAGCAGCTTAGATTATGCAAGAAGACCAAAATGATAACAGACAGATAGAGATGAAGCAATGTTTTATCTAGAAGAAGAGTGGCAGGAGAATAGTTTGGAATCCAAGATGTGAGTCCTAAAGTTTGCTTTGAATTATTTTCTATTAATGATTTGTCTTGTAGCAGTGTATTCCAGTGTTTGGATACACATGAGGAATGCATTGTGTTACCATGTTTAATGTTTGTTCTATGGATTTCGGCAAGATATGTGTCTTCAGACTTAAGATATCTAGGTGGGGAGTATCAGAACGTTGCTGTCATCAGTGATGGACATTTGTGTGGATGATGAAGTATACTTTTGGCAAGTTTATTGAATTTAGATAGTTAGGGATTCTAACCAGTTTAATTGGTTAAATGCTAGTTAATGTCAGGTTTCACTTGGATGGTGGGTTAGAAATGTTGATGTTTTTATTGTAATATCATTCCAGTTTTGTTAAACTGGAAGAAATGACATTTGTGAGGAGGGAAGAGGCATAGGAGAGCTTAAGCAAATACATATGGGAGAACAGTGGTCTTTCTAGATTGCAAGGCAAGGTAGGGAGGTGTTTCATAGAGGAGACCTTGATTTATATAGCTCTTTGAGTAGTATTTTTGATAGCATTTTAGATGTGTAAGTCAAATTTTAGATTATCATCTACTGTAACCCCAAGTAATTTAAGATTTATCAGCTCCTTGTCTAGCAGGCAGTTGAAGCTCTACCTCATAGACATTAGTTTGGTCACCTTGCATGACATCATAACTATCAGTTACATGACATCATCTCCATCACCTTGGTCTGATTAGACCTGCAACATCTAACATATCCTTTATATACCTCAATACTACATGAGCTGTCATAAATGCTGCATCATTAATCTTTCTGTAATAAATGATAAAGACCTATTTATCCCATCATGTTATAATGTCTATGAATCATGTACTGACTATAGCAAGGTGGACTGCCTGTATTACTATTTAATTATCAATTACATTGCATTTTGTGATTCCTAGTATTACCTCAGGATACCTGCTTTCAGTATTGCAGTTACTTATATTTCTAAATTAATACATCATTCAATGAATATACTACAGGAAAAGGACATGCAAGCTTCACTTTGACCATTCATGAATTACAATCAAAGAAAACAGGAAACAGAAAACAGTTAGTAGCCAAGAATGGGTGTTATAAGATTGTAAATAAATAAATAAATAAATAAATAAATAAATAAATAGCTAAGGTTGGTATTTATCGTCAAATTGTTAAGTATGCAGTATGGCCTTGTGCCAAAATCTAGAATGTGCAGCTAGATACCAGTTTGCAAATCCATGTAGTGCTATAGGGTAATGGGATAAAAAGTGCAGAAACAGATAAATGCTAATGAATGCATAATTATCCACACACAAGAGAATGCATACTAAAATTGCAAAGTGAAATACAGATAAGAATCATGGAAAACAATGTATGATTGATAGTTAAAGCACTGCAACAGCAAAATTATTAGGGGCAGAAGTGGCTTATTTTACAACAGCATTTACTTTGTACAGTAAGCAGTCTCCTAGGATCTCAACATGGCAGTTATGTGGCAATGAAAAGTGGTACTACAAAGCATAGCATTACATCAACTGATAAGCTAGAAGATATTGGACTGCTTTAGAGCATAAAAATATTATATGGCCATTTATTGAACCATGTGACCCAAAGACTAGAAGTGGGTAAATGTACGGACTTTCTATACCACTGGATACAGAGACCTTTCAAAAACAAACTCAGAATACTTTGGGCATATCATAGGTGTCGGCTTGTAGAATACACAAGCTGTTCCTCAATAAATTGCTTAAAGAGCCCTGTCTGGACTCCACAGGAAGCATTGCGTTAACAGAAGGTTCAAGGTAATGTACAATGCCCAGGGACTCATCACTCCTGTATATAAAAAGCACATTAGCAATGCCCATTAGTCCCAGATATGGCATACATGTCATCTGTAGCATTGTTTCCTACAAAGTAACATCCCATGGCCACATGGTTGGTTGAAACAACAACTTAAAAAAAAAAGGCTTGAAAGAACCAATGAGGTGCTTACTCCAAGCCATTGTCCAGGTAAGCCCAATCAGCCAATGACCATGAGCACTACACTCTCAGTGAAATATAAAATGGCTTTTGCTAAACTAAGATAGCCTGGAAAATGTCCTCAGACACACATCCTCTGCAAACAAACAAGTAGGCTCTGAAACACAATCCTGAATATGGATAATGCTACAGCTACTACCTACATTACTTAGACAGAAAACACTACAAAAATGTTTATCACAGCAGAAAAACAGCAGTGAGCCTTTAAAAATGAAGGTTTTTAAACAGATAAAGGGGCAAGGAGACTCTAGAGAATGCTTTTAACTACAGACAAATCATTTATATGATACACTCCTTGGCAGGAAATCAGAACAAACAAACAGATGTTTAACAAATGGAGGCATTTTCCACTTAGTACCTTACACATAGTAGAACTAGCTAGAAAATATTTACAGTGTGACAGTAAAAAACATTTATCAGGCCCTATGAGGAAGACAATTTTAGTACCACCATGCAGATTATTTTATAGCTGTAAAATACAGTAAAAAGTATGCAGCAGACAATAAAAGTGCTATACATATCTTAGAATTGGTAAGTGCATTCACATCAGTATGCCCACATATCAAAAAGAGCAGACAGCATGCATACTTCCAACTTCATTCTTTGACTGTAGACCCCCCCAGAACCCCCTGCCCCCACATCCCTACTGTATTGCAGGTGATGCAGATTACTTCCTGGATCATTTGTTGATGATGGCCTGGCCAAACATCAATACAAACTGCCTATGCCCAACCTAGGGAATATCAAAGAACATATGTTTTGGTTGCTGAAATCCCTGTTCTGCTGCCTATACTCATCTGATATAACCCTGTCACAGCCTGTCAGCTTTTTGTAGCTAGCTGCATGTTTCATAAGAAGATTGTCAGGAAGCAGGCATCCCAACCATCATCACTGGGACCTTTCATACCCAGAACAGCAAGACACATTCCAAAGCAAGAATACAGATCTGAATAAACAGCATCCAGTGGCTTTACCACACCACCAAATGTTGCTGTCTATAGTACACAGCCATGCAGGCAAAGTGCTGACTGCTAGTCCACATATATGTGAACAAGATAATGATGTATGCATTCTGTTGTAAATGCTGTGCTAAGCACTGCGTGGTTGAGACATGCTGTATCAGACATTTCCACATATCCCACATGGAGGAAGGACTGCTTGTGTCATATCCAAAATCATTTGCACTGAGCCTTGGAACCCATGGACCTGTGGGTATCTACCAAACCAGGGTATGTGGGGTTAGTTGTCAACTGTGGCTAAAATGTGAGTCATGGGGAGGGTGGTATCTCACACAATCTCATCTGTCAACCAGGAAAAAGAGTCAATACAGGCTTTTTCGGCATGAAGGCTGTGATGATGTGTCATGGGAAAGGCACTATGAGTTTGTGAAGTGGGGTGCCTGCAGCATGTAGACACAGGTGGCCAAGATGATTGATGAGCCATAGAAGCAGTGGAATTCATGGAACAGGGCCTGAATGTAGTGCAGACATGATATGTCCAGGCCACATGACTCTGCAGCATGGCTGCCTCTGACATGTAGTGGTGTATAATGATACCCTGACCATCATGTGTATTGACTGTGTTCCCTGTGATGGTCATCATATGCAGTCACCATGGGTATGCTAACACCCCCTCCTCCCAACCATGGGCTGTACTGGGGTATAGGTTACTGATGGAAGCATTGACTAGCTTCCACATGAAGGTGGACATGGATGCAACATGTGTGACCATACACCAAATGACCCATGCATGGTGTCTACATACAAGATTTTCACAGTGTTTTGGACAATGAACTCAAGGAGATATTGCACCACATCAGTTATTTCCAGATTGGCATGCAGAGCTATGGACTGTGTCTAGATGATATCCCTGAACATCTGTTGATTGATGTCCAGATGTACCTACATATCTGGGGCAGGCTGTGATCATGGGTACCAGCTTGAACTACTGGTTGCCTACCATATGATAGTAATAAGAACCACCACCACTGCAAAATCATTCATAACCACTTTATTCAATGACAAAGGCTCTAAAACACATTAATTTTCACTGAAAAATTATGTTTTTGTCAGGAAAGTGACTTCTTCAGATAAGGGCCAAGTACAAATAAAACAACATAAATACCCAATCTAATAGAAAATTGTCCAATAAAAAAAACATTTTAAGTAATTGAATTAACACAAGTTATAAGATCAATCAATATAAAACATCACTATAAACCATAAAATAGAGATCTGTTTTTAAAAAAGTCTCTAATAATTAAGAATATCTATCTATTAAAATCACACACATTGAGCTAACCACTAGTGTTGTCACAATCCATTGTAAAATATATAAAAACCAAATACAAATATAATAAATATACATATTTAAACAACCATGTTCAAATACATAGAAAAAGTCGGGCTCTGTCTTAACTTACTGTTCTGGCAGATAGTACTGGAAGCTAATAAATGGCCAGGTTTTTATGAAACTGTTTCTATAGCTCCAGTACTACAAATTAGAGCAGCCAAGTTATGATATCTCCTCCAGCCAGTAGGTGGAGATAATTATTTAAAATGTTTTTTGATTGGACAATTTTCTATTAGCTTAGGTATTTATGTTGTTTTATTTGTACTTGGTCCTTATCTGAAGAAGTCACTTTCATGACGAAAACATAATTTTTCAGTGAATGTTAATGTGTTTTAGAGCCTTTGTTGTTGAATAAAGTGGTTACGAACAATTTCGCAGTGGTGGTGGTTCTTATTAGTGCCTTATTTTGTGGTTTGGTCTTACTTTTGGCACTATTTAATACAATTATTTCTTCTACCACATGATAGGTATTTATATGTCGGATGTGGTGCACTGGTCTGCCACCACTGGCTCAGTGGAAACAGTGACAGTGCAGCTGGTTGCAGGAGAGCCCTTCTTGACAGACATGGAGACTCCCTATGCTGTGCAACCTTTACACTAGCATGTGTGAGAAAAGCCACAGTGCAACCCTAGAGGTGCCAGTTGATGGTTGTAGGACTACCCAAGAGGGTCACAGATAGATTTAATATGTCCTAGGTCTCTGACTCAGTGTGTCATCATCAGACCACAAGCAAGTGCTGAACTCTGCCTGTTGTCTTGGCACACCCTCCACAGGTGCAGTTGTCTATTCTAAAAGAAACAATACTTGAAATGCTAAACTGACAGTGTGTACCCTGCAAGCCATGATGCCATGTTGTGGTCAATAAAATGAAAGGTGTATATTTGCTGGCAATTATCATATATTTACTTGTGCTTGTATTCTTCTCAATCAGAAAGCCCAATGTGCCTATGGACCACATAGGCAGTAATCATCGTATATGATCCCTAATCTCAATCAGAGCATAGTTGATTAATAGCATAGGTGGTATGATTACTAACCTGGATAGTCCCCAGTGATATGCACAGTATCAGGACATTCCCAAAACATGTATCCATGCTTCTCAATAAGATATCTGTTTCCTCTTCATCTATATGCAAGGATACCAAGAAAGACTCATCATCATCTGTAAAGGTTTCAGTGGGAGGTGGCCTTCCTTCAGATACACTCCTTTCTGCAAATACATAATGTTCTGTGAGGCCCACCTTATCATGTCTTTGACATATTTCTGACATTGCAGTGCTGCATGGTTCCTCCCACCCATGACATTAACAGTGTGGGCTTCTGTGTCCCAGATGTGCTTGTAGCACAACCTCATTCTTGGCAGGGCTGAACTTGTCTAACCTCAGTTGTCTGTTGCTTTTGTAGGACAGGCATAAACCTTTGAAGAGAGTAGACCATATTAATGGGAAGGTGATCTGTGGGTACAGTTAGGTATCAATGTCGTACCTATGTTATCCTGAATAATTACCTCAAGATAGGGTTGGATGCAGTTAGGTACATGGTACAGTAAAAATAACAAAATCATATTATATCTCCTACATAACTGATTCAAGAAGATGACATTGAGACCATATGTTGGTCTATCTGTCAAGGTAGGTGCATGGTAGGTGATGATGATAGGCAAACAGACAATGGACACCAACACCTCCCTTATTACTGAGTAGAGTAGGCCTCATTACAATGACGTGTGCAATTGTTGCCCTGAAGATCTCCAGGTAAGAGAAGCAGAGATGAGGCAGAGGTGCCCTGAATGCTGCTGAGTTTCTTTGTCATTTTTATTAACCCATACTGCTGTTGATAACCTTTTGTTTGGTCTTTCACAGCTCTTATATTAATTGGATTTTTTTTTTCATCCAGCTGATTCCAGAATATAACCAGTTGGCTACTATATGTGACTGTCTGCATATGGTGCATACTGTTTTTGAGTGCTGTGTGTTGTGGTACCATGTTGTTTTGTTCTGTGGACACCATTTTCTGTTTCTGTTTCATCACATATACCTGTGACAGTGTAGTGTTTGCTACATTGTGCTTAAATATTATGGTGAATAATGCTGTTCCTAGTCTGGGACCCCTATCTAGCGTCTGCTTCATTGCACATTCCTACTGTAGTATAGCAGTTAAATGGGGCTATGGCCACCATCTCTGGCTTCAGTTTGCTTACACATATACTGTATGTTGAGCTGTAACTTTGTACGTCATCTGTATGTAAGTCACAACTTTGTGTGATTTGTGATGGCTTGTGTGATACTGCCAGCCCAGCTATCTGGAATTTTGTAAATAGTCATATGTCAGTTGTCAACATTAATGTGATTAATATGCTTGTCTTATAAATTTAAGAGAACTATATGTTATGTGGATATTAAACTAGTGGTGCAGAAGTGTATGTTGAATGGTATGTTATGTACTGAGCTTCAGGAACCTAACCACAGTGTACCCTACTGGAAAAGAACAGCCGTGCGTATGAACTATATACCTGTGCGAATGTATATTTTGGTACTAGAGGCTGGAACATGCAGAGTTAACTTACAAAACCTTAAGAAAATAAGTTGAAATTAAGTGCTTTACGATGTGCTATAAAAAGTTACTTAATGCAGCAAGAAGACAGGATGTCTAGAGCTAGAAGTTTCTTTCGATTGTCTTGGAATGAAATAATTACTAGGTTTCAAATGTAAAGTATTTTTATTGATCTGTGACTTCCTAGCAACTGCACATCTGAGATATAAGTGTTCTTGACACAGAGATGTTGGTTTTTGTTAGCCTGGGAACTGAAGGCAGGTGACAAAGAATGATTTTATCCAGCTGACCCAGCAGTAATGTTTTGATATTAATTTGGGAACTCTCTCAAAGACTGCATTTTGTATTTGCCTTTGGACCTGCAAACACCCTCTCATCAGCACTTGCCTTGCTAATAGCAAGTAACTAGATTACAGTAATTTCTATTAGAGATAGATAGGAATATAGTAAAGATTAGTTTATATGTTTTCTGTATTTATTTGAGACTGTCTTGCAATGTTGTTTTAAAATATTTCCTGTGATTCTGAACTCTGTAGTCACTGTGTTGAGTTATTGAGTATTGTCTTGTTCTTTGATTATTTATTATTAAATATATTAAACCTTTTAATTCCGGCAGGTTTGTTTAGAGATATTTAAGCTCTTAAAGTACTTGCATATGTATCTGGTGGCACTTTATAGGCCACTCCTAAATAGCCTTTGTCTTGGTCACACTTACCACTTGGATAATAGTAACATTACACAGTAAGATTGGGCACTCTTTGTTAAGGGCCTTAAAAGTAGTTGATAGAGCTGGCTGGTGGCAGTGATAACTACATTATAGTCTGGGCAGAAGGGGGCATAGCTAGTAAACCTGTGCCACTCTTCCCCAGGAGTGTCTGTGGGTCTGCATACAAGTAAAATCTGAAAGTATGTGTGTCACCTACTTGGGCAGGGACATGAAGCAGTGGCTGGGAAGAGAGGTGCTTGAGTTCTTAGCTTGGCCACTCAGCTAAGATCTTAACCCTATAGCTGTGCCAATGAGGAGTCTTGTTGGGGATCTGGAGAAAGAGGAAGAAACTAGCCCCAGACTGACTGTGATGATCTCTATGTGCTCTTAACTCATTCACTCCAATGGAACTCAGGAAGTTTGCACTGTAACTTCTAACGGGCGGAGCCTAAGCCTTTTGACAGAACCAAATTACGTCCTCACATTTCAAACAATTGTTCATGTCTCTGGAATCATAGTGGTTATGAAATTAGTATAAATAGCAAACTCTTCAGCACAAACTGTTTCATAGTGGGAATATTCTTTAGGTTCTATGTCTTAAACCAAATTTTATAATTCACAGTAAACACAGTAACTCTCTCATTTCTAATATTGTGTAAACAACTTACAATATCTCAGAAAGCACTCAAGTTACACACATACTCTCAGCAGCATTTTATTCATCTAGCTGAGAGCTTACATATGAGGCTAAGGAGTTCTGTGTTACTTGGTTGTTGACATATTTAGAAAAATGTGAACATTTTATCTATATAAATTAATATAAAAACAACAGTTAATATCTATTTACCTGCACTAGACAGAGGTCAAATATTAATGTGGTTGACTTTGCCATTGTATAAGCTTTAAGATGAACTATTTTAAAACTTTGTACATAGTATGGTTTTGGAATTATTGGTGCAAATATGAACAAGCAATGTTTGACATCTAGAGGCATCAGTAGGAGTTAACTGTAGATGCACCTGAAGGCATCACTCAGATATAATGAGTTAAGGGAAATTGTACTTTATTGTGTGTATACTTGCCATCCTCCCAATGTGTATGTCCCTCACAGGTGCTAGTGGTGAAGACTGAGGCTTCTTGATTACTGGGCCAGTGCAGGGGCATCACAATTTGCATATCCATTTTCTCTTTCAGCACCAGCAGAAAGAGAAACAAATGCTGTCACCAGCCACAAGAGACAGGGGAGACTAAGGGCACAGCAGAGTTTGTAGTATCCAGTTTC